>NW_027225616.1:0-300000 GCF_038994185.2 Dermacentor albipictus
CTAGGGAAGCTAAACTCTGTTGAAATATATGAATGAGAAGCAGCTTATACTGGTAGGGGAGTTGAATGTTGACAATGCATGTGTCTAGGAAAGCGGTGACAGATTATCTTAATTTACTAGCAGAATATGAACTGGTCAATGCAATTAATGAATACACCAGACAGGAATATTTGGGTTCAAGGGTAAAGAAAAACTGCATTGATCATATTGTCCTTCGGCTCGGATGGCAGCGCTATGCAAGAGGCATAATTAACATCAAACTATCACATCATTGCTTTACATCACATGTTATGTCTGACAATGACCCAGCTGATTGCGAAGTAAGAACAAAAAAAAACAAATTAAAGACAACGCAAAAGTTGACATGTACATAAAGAACACAGATTGGGTCTCACTTTTACATTTAGACCAAGCCAGTTTATATGCCAAATTCGTTGAAACTTTTAGGATGATATACGTAAAGTCTTCTAAATTCACAGCAATTAAGGAAAGAAATCCTAATACAATATGGATTACGAGTGATAATATTGAGTTGTGCTTTCAACAAGACAAACCATGGAAAAGGTGCAGAAAAGAACCAGGCAACCAAAAACTCTGAGCGGAATTTCGAACTTTAGGAAACGCGGGGACAGCGAAGTTACGCCTGGAAAAAATAAAATATTTGATGCGCTGATTTTTGGAACGCAAAAAGGAGCTGAAAAAGACTTTTACTCTGGCAAACGAATTAACAGGCAGATCCAAACGAGCGAGCGTCGATGATACCGTAGAAAGAAGTTTCCCAAATGAAAACGTTCAGAAGCTATGCAATAAATTTAATGAAACTTTTATTGCTGAAGCAGAGAAGCTGAAATAAACGGAGAGTGACCAACATTTAAAATACGAGCTGAAACGCACATGTACGCACTCAGCTTATCTTCCAGCGATGACGGAAGTTGATATTCGGACGATACTTCATGGCAGGTCAAAGTTCAAACCACCAGGGTTTGATAAAATCCGCCCTCGAGATTTGTACTTCAACTTTCACACACTCAACAAATACTTTTAAAGATTCTAAACAGAATTTCTGGAACAGGCATAATACCCAAAGAACTAAAAATTTCAATCGTAAGGCCTGTCTGCCAAAACGGAAAGAGAAGTGATTGCGCAAAGTACAGACCGATACCGATATTGTCCACATTTGCACATATAGTGGAAAAATATGTGGTCTCTGTAAAGCAGTTATTCTGCGAAAAGTATTCCCTGAATAACGTGTCGCAGTTTGGTTCAAGAAAGAATAAAAGCCCAATTACTCTGCTAGAAGAATTCTCTAACTATATTACTAAATCAATAGAAAATAATAATGCAGTTTTAACCCTATTTTTAAACCTACCAAAGGCGTTTCACACGGAAGTACATAAGGTATTACTTAAGAAGCTAAGGAAGAGGGCACGGCACCTGGCCTGCGGACAGCATGGCTCACCCGCTTCTGCTGTTTGTGCAGGTACTGCCGTGGATCTTGCATGAAAGGCCAGCCACGATAACGACGACAAGTGCTGGAATGATGCCGTTTTCGGTGTCTCACTCTGACCACGTGGCAACGAACTTTTCATTCGTGGGATACGAACTGCAAGGTGTGACGTCATCAGCAACAAACCTACTAAAGGAGCGACGCGACTACAAACAGATCAGAGGGCACGGCACCTGGCCTGCGTACAGCATGGCTCACCCGCTTCTGCTCCCAGGCGGCATGTCAGGTTGGGCCAACGTTGGAAACATATTGGCACTTCTTGGCCCAATGACGGCCCAAGATTAACAGCGTGTTTCCAATATTGGCATTGCCATGCTGATTCCTGGCCCAATGATGGGCCAAGGTTAACAGCGTGGCGCCAATATTGCCTGTGCCATTCTGATAGAGATCCAATGTTGGCCCACGTTACACAGCCAGTAAACAATATTGGCTGTGCCATTCTAATAGAGAACCAACGTTGGCCCACGTTACACAGTCAGTAAACAATATTGGCACTGCCGTTCGACAAGGCGGGAATTATTGGACCAACTTTCGTACGGATTTGCCAATATGGGTTACTAGTTGGCTTTCTTTGGAGGACATTGGCCCGTAATAAGCCAATTTTTGCCTTGTCGGTTTTTAGTGCTCTACGACTTTCTGAGATTTAACATGTTTTGAAAACTAACGCACTTCATGATCACAGGCACAGTGCTGCGCAGGAACCAGAAATATGTTTGCAAGCTGCGACCCCTTCAACAGAGCTGGCACCACGCTTGTTAATTCGCTTGACACGGGGTATAAGCAATACCATTTTTGTTGAGGTTTAATAACAGCTCACTTATATGCTTATCTGCCACGGGAGACGGGCTCACTTCGGCGACAGACGGGGTTGTTCACAGCAGGGTAGTGGTTCTAACGCCTTCCGCTTAAGTGTGCTCCACACGTACGTGATAACCGATGGTGTATTAATTACTGAATTGTGAAAACCAATTACGGCGAACACATACGTTTACATTACGGGCTCTGGCAGCATATCAGAGATTTGCGTAGTATGGTATTCGCAAGTGGTCAACTGATCCATTTATGGGCGGTTGCGCAGTGCTTGAAGCTTCTACATTAGCACTCGCTAATCTATTTCGTGTCACCTTGGGCAGAAGTAAGCAAAGTACTGCAATATTGTAATGTTTGCTATCAGGTTATGCTAGCATACGTGCTTCGAAGTCTGCGCCCCAGCCAAAGACCTGGGGCGCAATCTACAGCTTTCCTTCTTTCTCGGCGCCATCGGCGCAAAAAGGCCTTCGACTCGGTCGTCTGTCTCGACGGCATGTCGATAGTTTGTCCTTCAAATCTGATCAAACCTTACGCAGACATTTACGCGTTAATGATTCTGTAGTCAGATAGAAAAAGAATAAAATTGAAAATCTTATTTAAAGCCGACTGGGTGTTGACGCGATTGTGGTTGAGTGCGTACGTTGCGGGTAGCTTTACTCGTATCTCAGTTTGAGTGGGTTCGAATCTGGTTTTGTCCTTTTCTTTCTTTCTTTTTTTACAGCGTAGTATTGCGTGCTTGACGTTTGCAATTACATGCGCTTCCCTACCGATAAATCTGCGGTTACTGGGCGAAATCCACTTCCGTGCCGGCATGTCTCGGGGACTTCCGCGGCACCCCCATCTTTTATAGCTTCCCCCTCTGCTCCCTGTAAAGTTGCCCTGGATCCGCCCTTAATTTGAAGCGATGTACTCACTCTATTCTAACGTTGTTGTTTTTTTTAGTTTATCTTGTCATACAGTAGTTTAGTTTATCTTGTACAGCAATTTAGCACTAGCACTAACGTTATGTGCAACTCATGGAGCATTAAGAAAGTGAGGTTTTTGATGTTGTGCATGATCCACACAAGTGCAATAGCATTATATTATTAAAGGCGGCTGTGTACCACATATGTTCCCAATTTGCGTTACATTAATTGTGTTCATTTTTTCCCCCATGCATTCACCAAAAATTAACTGCAGTCAAATCTACAGACAGCATTCATTATTTGTGGTTGAGGCTAGTATGCCTGACTTAAAACATGTTAGAAGCTGCTATAGTCACAGAGTATAATACGAAGCATTGTGTGTCATCACAAACTCTTGAGTTCATCATTAAAAGTTCCACAGACGTCCATTACATTGTGCACAATAACAGCTCCTACAAGTGACCAACAAATACTGTGCATAGAAAAACTTGATTCATGGGGTTTGATGTCCCTAAGCGACAAGTATACAGCTGTCGGAGATGATGTAATGAACTCGGGTTCATTTTGGCCACCTGGGAGTCCACAACATGCAGCCAAAGCACATTATACACAAGCATTATTTTGCATTTTGCCCACATTCATAGTACTGCGACCACAACTGGTAGGATCGAGTTAAACCCTCAGCCTCACCAGCGAATACCACATCTGGTGAATAGAGAATAGAAGTGCTTTCAGGGTTGTCCACACTGGAAGGCAATGTATACAGTTCCATGGCAACTCTTAGAAGGCCTTTTTGTTAAATGTTGCACCATCTGACACATACATAGCCAAATATCTAAAACCTTAAAGCACTCGTCTCATGTCTACCCTTACTTTCGTGCTGTGTTTCTTTATCTCTCTGAAATCATGTCATATAGGCACCTAGGCACTCTAATAGTCCGTCTATATGAATTTGAGTTTATAGGAAAGGTTTGTCGTTTCTGCTTTTTGTGTTCGTCTTTAGCGCTGCAAATGGATTAAAGTCTGCATAACTAATTACAGCTGGAAAGTTGGCGTGGCAACATGATGAAATAGCACTAACTTTTCTAATAAACTTTACTTGATATTCACGTGCACTATCTGTTTCTCCTTTTGTGTTCGTCTTCAGTGCTACTTCATTGCATTCCCACACCAATTCCTCAGCTGTCCTTACTTATGCGTATACATTCTAAGCTGTTTACAGCATACAAGTTATCATGTGTGAGAATACTGCTACGATGCACTTGCTTGAAAGAAGTGCACTAGGTGCTTGCAAGTAAGATACACTTTGTGGTAGCAAGCAAAAACATTTAAATGTATTGTTTTGAACTGATTGGAGTATTTTGGAACCAGAGAGTAGCAATGCACAATCCTGGTTAGTTGACAACACTTCATGGCAATGCACGCTGCTAGTGGCACTTAATAATGCAGACATATAATTAGAAGATACAGGGACAGATGAAATGAGTTCCAAACTCACCATCTGTTCATTTTTGTATGCCATTTCCTTTTCTGTCAAAACAATGAAGATGTCATTTTTATTCATACACATGTGCAGTCTCTCTCTTTGGCACATGCAATACTTATTTCTTCATCAAGGGGAGTATGGTAGCGCCATTTAAAGACGGGACAAGAGAAGACACAAAGGGACACACACAGCGCTAACTTCCAACACTGTTTATTGTCGAACACCAGGTCGTACTGTGTGTGTCCCTTTGTGTCTTCTCTTGTCCCGTCTTTGAATCGCGCTACCATACTCCCCTTGAAGATGCATTACCAACAAGCCCACATTGCAACCCTCGTGAACGTTATTTCTTCAGTACAGCAGCCAATAGCACGCTTTTACATTTATAATTTCAATGCATTCCAGTTGCGTCACTGAGCTTTGATGGTTAGGTATACATCCCACAATGTATTACGTCAGCTTTCGTTGAGTGTGTTGTCAGTTTGTTTGCATGTACAATGCTCTTCCCTGAGCCTTTCAGTGATGTGCATTTAAGTTTAGCCTGCCTATGTATAGCCTCATAAAAGTGTAATGCCGGAGTGAATGTTCTTGCTTTTAAAAAACTTGTTTACATGCTCCACTTTGCAGGTGTTCTCTAGAAACTGCATGCTGCTGCCACTGTCGCAAGGAGATTTCATTTTGGAACATCTTTGAGAACTACACCAACATGCTGTTTTCAATTATTTCATATGGCTGGCATGTGACGTTTATATTTAAAAAATGCGCATTTCCAGCTGTCCTTAGGCCCTTCTTTCCGTGTTTGAGTTATTGATGCAATGAGGCTTTCTCCAGGTAACACACTGATGATGAGAAACTTCCTTTTAGCAAATGCATGTTCCAGAACCATTTTCCAGGAAAGCTCGAACTGGCAGGGAGCATATGTGTGGGGAAGAAATGAACATGGAGACAGTTACCACAGCCCCATAGGCGCATGCCATATTACAGGATGAAGTGGTTGCCCAGTGCAAGTTCCAAGTCATAATCCTGTCACGCAATCAAATATGAGCTTACAAATTTTACGCTGCTATAACAAGTAATGCTTCATTAAAAAAAGGGGCAGTGGTGCTAGAAACAGCTCCAACCATTTGAAGAGCTGGAGGCGAAATTTCTTGTATGGACTCGGCTATATAGGAGAAACATGAAGTTGCATTGATGCAACAGTGCAGGAGCATAAAAGCCAACAAACAACCACATTGTGGTCGGTTATCTACAGTGCAGCCACATACTTGTTTAAAGAATCATCTATCACAGCACTATGCAGCTTGACCGTGCAGAATATAACACAAATGTATAACACCCGAATTGATGGAAGACACAGCAGTTATCCTTCTGTTTCCCTGAATTATAGAGAGGTTCTTTAGTGCATAGATAGTTGCACTTTTTATTTTCAAGTTAGTAGTCTGTTATGTCTTTATTTTTGTTGTATATCTCACTGCACAAAGCATCTATAAAACCTCAGTTGCAAATCAGCACTTCCTCTTGCTTCTATATCAGTCTTCTTTGTTTGCTTGCTGTTTCCTGAATACTAAACAAATACTTGCATGTCTCTAATCTGGCCCTCTATATAGGGCAAATAAAATGGTGCTAAGCTTCAAGAAGTCACATGTGCACAATATTTGTACGTTGTTTATTCTTTCTACATGCTCCTACAAGGAAGCCTGTCTTTATGCACTGCTGCTAATATAGTATACCATAGGTTATACAACGCGACCCGGGAAGCAGAGTATGTTTACATAGTGCAAGCATGAGTGGTTAGTGCTTTCACTCAAGCCAAATCGTCATTATGTCCCATGGCATTCCGCAAACAAAAATTTTCATGGTTCTTGTGTCTGTTTTCATAAGCACGTGGTCACCTTAAGTTAGGCACAACTGTAACAGCAATGTTACATTTTACGTTAAAGATGTGCTAGACAGGGTTATCAATTTGTGCTGTATTAGTAAATTATGCACTGCAATAGCAAAACGGCCACTGTTAGGAGGCAGCTTAGAAGTCAGACACAAGTGAAAGATGAGTGGTGGTGCTGCAGCAAAGTTCCGACACCAGCTCAATGCGACGCTTTGAATTTTGACAAGATCTAAATGGGTATGCTGGTTTACCTGGTAAAAATTACTTCATTCTAAAGGAGCCAAAGAATAACCTTAGAAACCTTTTTGTACTTCCCCTCTCTTAGCAGATCCCAAATATGAGAGAACACTGATATCTTTCATACATATCGATGTGCCAGTAAGACACCAAAAGAAAGAAGAAAGAAACATTTGACCCTTATATTCGGAAGAAGAAGTCAATCTGTTCCTGCCAAATGAATGAAAGAGTATGAAAGAATACTTTACGAGTGTAAGATGATTAATTTTTGCTCTTTAGTGTACCTTTGATGTGGTGGGAGGCAGTGGTTAAACTTATAAGCTTTATTCGTAATTGGCGTCATGTCGAAAACAACATGTGCATGACAAATATAAGAACACGTCACAAGAAATCACGGATACAGTAATGGTGCAGTGTCTCGGCTTCCACGGCACAGCTGAAGATAACGTAAAATTGAGTGTGGAATAAAGTCTTGCTTCCATTATGCTAGCAGCACACCAAAAAGCTGCTCCAGTGATGATGTGCATGCTGCATGCATAGATGCAGATGTATATACTGTGTTGGTGCTATCTTTTTGCATGTGTGGAAGCAGCTAGAACTGCTGCAGTTGAGGTGTGAGGATTAGATAGGCGAGGTGCTGAAAATCAATAACCTGCTCGATTGCTTGGACTAAGCCTGATGGGGACTGCACGTTGCAATCTAGGCACGCTTTAGTAAACTCAGTTGCTGTGCCTTATTGCAGTTCATTTTTGTAGTGCTGGCATGTTGTTATTAACGCTTGGAAAGAGTGCTGCATTCACTCAAATGAATTAAGCGGTCAGCAAGAAATTTGTCGCCTGGAAGCTGATGAGCATCAGTAGTGCAAGTGCTGTGGTGTCACAGTGAATGTAAAAGAAGTGAGATAGGCAGCAATATATATGTAACAAGGTGATCATGACAGAGCGGAGACTAAACAGCAAATTATCTCATGTTTGTGCATTTTCGCATAAGTAGAGAAGGGGCATAATGTGAATCTGCTGTTTTCTGCACACAGCATGCTTGATGGCTTCTGTAGCCATTTGGTAACCAACTCAAGGGTGTCTGCATGTCAAAATATGCCACAGAGTTCACATGCCACAAAAATAATTTGCAGGACCCTTTGGCATGTGGCATGGTTCACATCCTCCAGATTGGTAAGCGCATCAATGATAGAATGCGTGAACATTACTCTATGCTGCCCATGGGCCCACAGGTGTCCACTTACCTGTATTCTTTATTTGTTGTGAATATGGCTCTACCTGCAGCTTTAATTGTGTGTATCAAATAGGAAAAGCATGCAGAACTCTTGAAATTGAGCTTTTGGAAACATACTTAAGAAACACCGCTCTCGATGTGCAAGCATTTCATCAGTTATACTCACTGAGAAAGAATGCAGACATTTAGAATAATGTTTGAATTTTGTGTAGGTGAGTGCAGACACACCCTATTTACAACTTAGTAATTATTATTGGTTATCTGAGCTACCCACAATGAAACCTTAGGTTCGGTGTGTCAAAGACACTAGAGTGAATTTCACATAAACTTTCCCACACTTAAATTGGCATTTTGAGGTACCAAACTCGGCATATCAAAAATTATATGCTGGGCATTGTGAAGATAAACTAACATTTTTAAGTCCAGCTTCTGTTCTGTCGCTTACTTTGCTTGCATCTTCCTGAATTTTATGGTGGTTTGTTTTCTAAAAGGCGGCGGCTGTATTTAAAACATGCTGGTTGCAGAAGTTCATCCCAGAGTTTTGAGAGTATAAGATTGCAAGAACAGGGCGCCTAGCACTAGAAAGCTTAGCCTGTCTGCAACAGCATTTAAGAGACACTCAACACTTGCGCAGATGAAGTCTCAAATGGCCTTACATTGTCATTTTGCTCTGTTACTGTCATGATCAGATAAATCTGGAAACATTTGGTTTCGTGTTCACTTCACATTGCCTAGTTATGTTTATTTTTAATTTCCTTTCATTCCATAGCAGTATTTTCTGTGATTACTAAAGAAATGGTTTGTTGATTCTCTCGCTCTTTCCTTCTGTTTATTCTAGAAAAGAAAGACTGTTCTGTATATATGTTTTTTCCAGAAGCACTTCCCAAGATTCCAATTGATATTCTATTTGCACATAGACATACATAACTACATGCTAATTTTCTAGAGGGTCACGGAGAGCAGAGTAGGAGCTGCCACGTCACCACCAGTCATATAGATTGGGTGGCCCTGAAAAGGGCCGTTTAGTGTTCCATGCTGCAGCTTGTCACAGGTGAAGTGCACTTCAACACGTAGAAACTGGAGGTATCTAAGCACAAGTACAGTTTCAGCAAGTTAGGTGCAGGCTCAGCTGGATTCTGTGTTGCAGAACTGGATGGCTCAGTCGTGGAGGTGATGTGCCCAAGTGAGAGCGGTGACTTCTCAAGAGACAGGGCAGTATGAGCCTGATGTGGTGAAAACACATCAGCAGCAAAAATGAAAGCTGGGGCTGAACCTTGAAGGCTTGAAATGCAATTTGTCCAGGTTGTACAGTTATCAGCATGCTGAAGTGCTTGAACGGCATGCTTAAGCCTGCTTGGGCGACATTTATCGATAACACCTGGCTCTAGATACCTTACATCTGAGAACGCGCTGCTGCACTGATATGATGGACTTTCTGATCGTCTGCTGCTTCCCCGGCTTCTGAGGCAAAAGTGGTGCTATGCAAGTGCAGTCCTCAAATGGGGAGCTTGCAGCTCTGTCATTGGACCGGGTCTTGCACTGCTGCACTGATCACTGCTGGCTTTATCTTTTTCACTTTACTGGCCACTGTGGCTTCAGTAACTGTAGCGTCTGAAGGTGCCATCTGAATAAAAGTCAAGATAACACATCCTGGCGTGTGCTGATGAAAGTTTTGCCATGTGTTATCTCTACTTTTGCTCAGTGGCAATGCAGTGCCTTCAGGAAATTGCAGCTGCGGAAGACACGAAGGCCTGTGAGGAGAAAGATTAGGGAAGTACCATCAGTGCAGCAATCCATACACAGTTGTATGCTTGTATGCTACCTCGAATCCAGTGTTACCACCAAATGCCACCTGTGCAGGTCAAAGGATGCCATTCAAGCACTCTGGAAAATAGTGCTAATGACTGTATTAGTGACAAGATGCTTGATGCAGAAAGCTTGAACATGGCTTGAATAGGTGATTCGCGACAATGACAATAGAACAAACAAGGACATGTTCCAGCACATAAGAAAAATGAAAATAGGTGCAGAGACAAAAGGATAACTTTTCTTTGAAAATGTCTGTCTTTGAATTCCAACTAGCCCAACTGTCGGCCTCATATAGAACAGACATTGTGGCCATTGGAGGCATAGCAATATGGCAGTCAGATGACTGACTATGGTAGTTCGGGTTAATTTAAGTCCACCGACCACTGACAGCTTCAGTGAAAGTGCAAAAGAGGAACAACAACATGTCCTTGCTTGTAGTTAAGCCTCAGGCACTGAGCAGTATTCCAGAGGTCATCAAGAGGCCAGACCTTACTTCTATTACTTAAGGTGTTGCAGCGCCAAATATTCAACTGAGACGACTTGAGTGGAAGTTTGAAAAAGTCCCTGGCATTTGGTAAAATCCCTCCCTTGAAGTGGTCTCCCATTATTTCCAGAACAACCACAGGAGCACTGTCAATCAGGAAGCAGTCTCCAGGCTTCACATGTTGCAGTTTCTGCTCGACTTGGTTCTTGGTCGAGTGCCTCAGTTCAGAGATTCTTCTACTTAGCTGTGAAAGTGGCTTGTTGGAGGATCGCAGCAACTTCTTCATTCGTCCAAGGTAGCTTTCAAAAGGGAATGCACTAAGCTGATCCAATGGGCCATGGTCCCGGCACTGGTCAGCAAGATGAATTAGTGAGTGCACATTGTACACAAGCTGGTTTCTTCCGTATAGCTCACTGAACTCTTGAACAAAGTACCTCAGCACATCTTTGGCAAAATCATTGTATTCGCAGTAGTACTGAGGTGATGCTAAAATTCTGATAGCTACATGAAACATTAGAAAATGTTTGTAGTGTGATGGAGGCAGAAGAGGCTTTAGGACAACAGGCCCAACATAAAGGAGGAACGTCCGAAACTCTGTTGCCTTCCAACGATCAAGTTCTTCTGTACCCCTTGGCTTTCGCTGGAAATATGTTGGAAATGCTTTGGAAGCCTCTCGCAGGCTTTCATTTAGTTGGCAACGATACAGTCTGCTCAATCTATTACTGTGGCCTTGGCATACCGAATTCTTTAAGAGTCGTCGCATGACTCCCAGGCAAACGAGGTGCATGTATTCAGATGGGAAAAATGCAATCATGTCGACATCAAGCGATAGGAATGGTGAAAAACCAGAATGGTGGCGCTTGTTCTCTTGAGATCGAAATGATGCATTCGTTCGTGTTGGTGCGTGCAGTTTGGGAAATGTGACCCTGTTTTCAATGTGCCGCCCTTTTTGGTTGCATCGCTCACACGCATAATAACCAGTGTGGCCAACAATACATTTCACGTAGCTCCTTGCTGGAGCATCGCACACCATGGCTTCAATGCTCACCTGTACTCGAACATCTCCTATGCTTAACCCTTCAGACGCAAGCTCCGAGACCTCTCGCACAAATGGCTCTAGATAATCCTGCAGAGATGGTGGCTTCCCTGCACCACAATAAACACTTACAACAAATGGTGGTGATGCCTCCACATTTGTAATGCGGCACAAAATGGGCCAAAAGGCAAGCTGGCTACTTCTGTAAAGAGGGACTCCATCGATGTTGCCCTGTAGCTTCAGTTCACTTGGAACTACTTGCCCCGGCGGCAACACTTGACGAATTCCTGCTGCAAGGCCAAAGTGCACAAAAGACCTATTTTGCTCCACCTGAGCTTTGCGCTCAGTTCTCAAAACTGTCCTAGCATCCTTGGGAAGGTCAGAGAAGCCTCTTCGACGGCAGAAATCGAGGACATCGTTAATGCATGCATGAGTCATATTATGTTTGGAAGCAATGACAGCAAACTCTTCACTTGCTGTCATTTGTTCAGGAGATACACAAGACATCGCTGCGCTACAAGTGAGCGTTGTTTCCTCATCTGGCCCCGTGCAGCTGTCTGAAGCAACAAGGTCATCAGACTCATCCCAAGATTTGCTTGAGATTTGAGTGTCACTTGAGCTACTATCAGAGTCGCTGTGCTCACGTGAAGACATATCCACAATTTCTGATTGGAATTCTTCAACAGAATGTACACCTTGTCCGCAGACGCTGTTGACTAAGGCTTCGCTTCCCGACTGCTCTTTCAACAGTTTGAGTGGAGGCTCACCCCCGTCGTCCGTCGAAATTGAATTTCCCGATTGCCTGCTGCTTCCGAGCTTCGGAGGCGAAAGTGGCGCTACGCGAGCACTGTCCGTAAAGGTGGTGCTTGCAGCTCTGTCGTTGGACAGGGAAACCGATGAAGGCCCAGAAACAAGCCGCGCGAGTCCTAGTTCATTCAGTATATTGTCGTATTCCTTTCTTACGACTCTACATTTTCTCCACTTAGAAGACATGGTGTGCGAAAGAGACGAGTCAGAAGCTCAAGCCGCAACGCTGAACCCGTTCCAAAAAACGCAAAACGATAGCGAGGCGAAGGCGTGCACAGCAGCAGCGCAGTGGGGCAGTCAGTCAGTCACAGCAAGGAACAGCCGAGCAGCTAGCACATGAGCCAAATAGAATCGAACAGACCTTCGTCCGTTCGTGTTAAAGGTCCGTTTGATTCGCCCGCACCACTGTGAAGCAGTTCACATCGATTCGCGAGAAGTTCGGAGCTCCATTTCTGCGGTGCAGGCACGGCGCGACACTCGAAACGAATGACAAGGTGCAGACACGGTGCAGACGCGGTGCAGGCGTTCTGTTCGACTAATGTGTACAGAGTGCGTAAGTTTGAAAGATCCTGAACTTCTGGTATGATCAGCTTCTGAGGCGTTCATGCACCCGCGCTTGTGTAGACACGGCAGATGCCCGTATGCGGGCTTTTAACGGCGCTTGCGCATATCGGCTATGTCGTCTGCTGCGCCGCTGCTTCGCATCTGTACGTCTGCTAAATAAAGCTGGTACACCACCACCTGTACGTCTGCACTACGGTGTTAGAATAGGCTGTGGTCTGCACGAAGCCGGCGCCGACAATAGAGAGCGTAGAGAGGGCGCAATACAATCGCGAATCAGCTCTGCGCTTTTTCTGCACCTTTTGTAACGAATGGCGAGGCGCAGCATTTTGCGAACTGACGCAGGTGAATCGAACGTACCTTAGGTGCGTTCGATTCACCTACATCACATACGAACCGTAGCGAAGCCGCCACGGAATGCTGGATTGTGGATCGGATTAAAACAATGATTATTACACTTTTTTTGTTTTTGTCATTCTCTGATTCTGGTGCGACCCGCGCGACTCGAACACACTTCCCAGTGCGCTTGTTTTCATTGCGTATGACGAGCCGTAATTCATGAAGTAATAATGTACTTTTGCACTGGCAATTCGAGAGGTGGCGCATAGTGAGGCCAAGAAATTTCGGGGCTATAAAAGAACGTCGCTTCCTCGATTTTCTCTGTCCTAAGGATACGTTACATTTGACATCGTCGCGCCATCGCCATCGACAGTCTTGCCAGGTCTTGCCGTAGCCTTCCATCGTGTAGCCTTCCTTGTTCCCAACGTGCACGTGAGTACGCATTTCTTTTTCTTTTTTTTCGTACGAGGTTTTTCGTGTCGGGATTGTACCTTATATGCATTCTCATCTACGGGTCAACGTCGTGTGCGAGTATGTGCGTAGTTAACGGCACGTGCCCAATATGCAGCGAGCGCACGTGTGGCAGTGATCGGTCGCGTACTATGTGATATCGAGATGAGCTCTGATCATGCGCACATGTGCTATACTCCGGAATGGCATTGAGTAGAGCGCTCTTTTGAAGCGCAGAAAGACACTAAGCGTATAATTCATGCACAACTTGCGCAAAATAGCTACACCAGATCTCGAATGAGGCCTGTCAGGGATCTGCGAGTGTCACCCGGCCACATGTCATCTCTGGCATCGTTTAGGGCAGCAGAGTCCACACGCAACCGTGCCGGCCAGGAAATAAATGAGTCGTATCACGAGGAATTCCGACGCTGCTCCTGCGGTGGTTCCAAAAAAAAAAAGCCAAGTGAATTCTATGCGAACAGTAATGCAGCTGAAAAATTATCTAAAAGTCTTCTTTAGTGATCCTTGTTCGTCCCGTACGAGTGGTGCGGTTTAGTGCCACAAAATGAGGTCAGAGTTTATCATTTCGCTTCAGCCACGTGTCGTTTGCAACTTAGAGCAATCATGTTCACCAGCTTCCGCTAGCTGTATTCTTCATGGGAGACGAGATTGTACGTCGTGCAAAATGATACGTGCTTAATAAAACGGCCGATTTCGCATGCTTGCCCAGAAACCTCCAGCCGTATGCCGTGGATCGATGATGTTAATCAAACGGCGCTTGAAAATAGTGGACTGCTTGTGGAATCCAATGGACCCTTTAGCAAAACCTCTAAAACAGATTCACTGCATAGAAAGAAAAAAAAACTTATCAAAATTGCAGCGTGCCCCGTACTCGACACGGAGACTAGGCGTAGAATGGCTCCTTATACTCGTGGCAATTGTATGCGAATATTGGCACGTTAGACAAAGTGCTGATGTCTTGCCAGCATCCTTAGGCAGAAATTGCGAGATAATTTGCAATAGCGTCAACCCGCTTCGCAGCAAGTTCATAAGGTGGCTTACATCAGTAGGAGTGGTTCTGTACCCAACTTGCACACCAATTTCTTCTTCGGGACAGTCGCGCTGCCACACAGGCGATTTTCGTCCTTTACAAACCAGACATGTCTTTTCATTGCATTCACTGTTACATTTCATTACAAGTATGGAACATACAGTGGAAATCCATTGGAAAGTCTAGTTCGCAGAATGTGGATAATGCACCATGAACACTTTGCAAAACTGGCAACTTCGCTTTCCTGCACAACAAAAACTCACCACCAAAAGGTCATTAGCACAATAGATTTCTGCATCAAGTGTGTGGGGTGTTCAAATGAGGTGCTGTCCATTGTTCTGCAATTAGAGCCTGACTTCTGAATTTAATTTACTTTTTCCCAAAGTCTAATTCAGAAATTGGATTCTGTTCTAGACATAGCTTGGCTGCACTTGTCTGTCAGTGACAAGGATTATCTGTCATACTATGGCTTGTTAACATGCATAACAAACCATTTCAGATCTTGAAAAAGTCACAATTCAATAGAGGGATCTGCTTAGGCAGACAGTGGTGCATTCTGTCTTTTTTTTCATAGAAGAAATGCAAAGATGGGTCAGTTAACAAGTTTATTTTGTTCTGAGAACAGCATTTTAGTGTAGCTGCCTTGCGATTCAAATTGCCTATTGTGTTCAGAATAAGGTGTTGCACCATCTTCTAGCCTAAGGCAAGCCTGGTTTGCATTCTATAGTTGCCCAGTAATTTTCTGCTGCTGTGATTGTACTTATTATCAACTTCATTGTATATGAAGTTGGGAGTGTGTCATGTCTGCTTTGAGGACTCGCTCGGAGTAAGGGGTCTGCAGTACAGGGGATTTCTCTAGGTACTCATGGGTTGATATATGGAGATGCCTATTCACTATTTCACCAGCGAGAGATTACGAAGCACCTCCTTTACAAATATTCCTCCCATGACTGATACCTACATGGTCTGTTTCCTCGCAGAACATAATGAATCCAACAGACAGATGGCTCTTGTTTTAATTCAGATGAATAAGTATAATGAGAAATTAATGTTGATGAAAAGGCAACTTGCTGCTTTTGGCAGCCGAAACCAGATCTGCATTACCAGGTGCCTGCACCTAAGTTTCTTTTACTGAATGGTTCCTGTGGTTAAAACAGCATATGCTTCGTCTGCTGCCATGACCTGAAACGGTGCTGGCTAAAACTCCATTGCCAGATTTTGTACACAAGAGCAAGTGCCAAAATAAGTGGATGGGGGGGATAATTTCCACAGCGCAAATGTTACAGCAGCGTATGTGGGAGCTGGTGCGTTTGTTTCCAACATTGTCCAGTTGCCTTCTTGTCCACGCTCATTTCCCTTTTCCTGATAATTTCTCCATTTAAATTACAATTCACAATTACTTTTATGCTTTCTTCCTTTCCATTTCTTTGCTTTATTGTCTGCTGGTTTCATATAGTTGTTACAAAAGATGGGTCCCCTCAGTTCCTCATCTCATTAGATCTTGAATTCTTACCGAAAAGTTCTAGCCTGAGTGTTGTTGCAGCAGCATTCTTAGCCTGAATTTTGACTCGCGCAGTGCGTTATGAGTGAATGAAATTGGTACAACCTTCTGGCCACCTCCTCAACTGCTTTGTCTATGCAGGATGCCGAAACCATATAGGGTCGTGAAATTCCCTGACGAGCAGGACAGCTTGGCAGTTGTGCCAACATCATGGCTGACACAAAATGATGAGCTTTGCTTCTGGCCCCACGGTGTCAGGGGGTCAGAAGTAATTACCATGATCGAGAACAAGGTTGCCCCACAACAAGATTGGGGAAGGTATCCCGTTGTTGTGATGGCGAGGTGCAGTAAGTGACTACATTCATAACATAATTGGCCTTTTGCTCGATTTAGTATTTTTTGGTATTGCTTTGGACACGTGAGATTAAATATAAGACTGAAATGATGTTGTAATAGGTGACGCAGTTCTAAATTTTTGACATACTGGAATTAGACATTACTAAGTGTAAATTTGTGTGTGTCTAGATCTAACACAATGCCTGTTTATCTTCTGAATCACATTACAGGAACATACATCTTCGTATAAACATCTTGGCGCACATATCACCGCTAACCTAACTTGGGATGTGCACATAGCATACATTGTAAATGTCAAACCATTTGCTTGGATATGTTAGTCGCAGTTTTTCCATATCATTCTTCCTTGAAGCATCTCTTATATAACTAATTAGATCAAAGCTTGAATGTTCTAAATCAATATGGGATTAATTTCAGGAAAGTTCATCGCATGCTATTAAAATGATATAGAACAATACTGTTTGTACTCTACCGTCTCTTGCTGGTCGTTGCAAAATATATCACACAGTGCTTTTTTATCATTTAGATTACCATCCACACCTGTGTCACAAGTTAACTCTTCCTCCCCAGTTCATACCATGTGTCTGCGCACCCAGATTCAAAAGGTTGCAGTGCCATCCAACAGTCTCGGCAGAACAGTAAACTGTTCGTCGCAGGCTCACCACTCAGAGTTGTGGATTTTTTTTTGTATTGGTATTTAATAATATCGGGGAGCTGTTGGTGCATTGTGGAAAGAATATTTGTGTTATAAATAAATATCGGAGCTTGGAAGCAACAGAAGGGAGAAAATTGACAGCTTGCTTACTCAGGACAGTTTCATGGCCGTGCAAATGCATGCACATTATCTTTTTCATATATTATGGGGGAGGGGGGGCGCTCATTGCTAGAAAGAATAAGCACATAATGCGTTCCTTGCTGGAAACAGCCTGTTCTGATGGCATTTACCTAATTGACATCTTGACAATTAGAACAAATAAAACATTGTCTCATTACTTAGCTTTGCTACTTGGATGTTGGGCATTATGAATACTAGTTTAGTTCAACTGGACTCTGAAGAACATGCACTTACTTTTCTTTGGGTGTGCTGATGAGTAATTTACTGATGCAGAAGAAATAATTTTTCTCTTTAGTGTCCCTTTAAGACCACGATGGTTGGGGCAAACACAGTTCTGTCGTGCCCCCCTTAAAATTTGTTTTAAGGTGTATGCATGATGAAGTCGTGTAAATAATAAATATATAATAAATAAAATAAAGTCGTAATTATTGCTAGCAAGCGCTGTTGCTGCATGTCCAGAAAATTAAACAAGCCTTTGTGGTGTCTTCTTATGAACAATTTTCTCCTGTCTAGCTTGCAGTGCCTGTAGCCTTATAATTAGCAATGGCTTGAATATTAACAGCGCACTTTTGTGCAGTCCATTCACTCTTGTCATTTTTGACCAATAGCTTTCTGGTGTAAAACTAGCTTAGAAATTTCAATAGCTTGTTTAACATCTAAATTTATAAACAGTGCACCTAGAGGCTTGCACTTCTTTGCCATTTGAATGTTTCCATTCTAAGTTATAGCAAATGCAATCTGCATTTTTGCATTGTGGAAGGGGCTTGTAATAACTGGCTCTTTCTTTATTAAAGATATTCTCAGGGGCATGACAGTCTGATGTGTCATAACATTGTCTGTGGGCACTGTGCAACTGAAAACTTGCAAAGAATAAAAAAAAACAATGGCAAACTAATCCTTTAGTGTCATTCTTCAGTTCCTGTGTTATGTTAATTTGTACCACTGATACTTTGATGTCATCATAGCTGTGCAACCTTGTGCACAATGTGTGCAGTTTGCTATGGGCATTTTCAGTGGTCACAAATTTCTTGTTCATGACATTTGTCTGTTGCAGAATGTTGCCTGCACAGCTTAGCAGCTTGCTTGTTCTAGTGTCTGTTATAATCTGTATTGAAATATTTGTTCATTGTTCAAAGGCACTTACGACAAGGCAACAAGAAGAGTGAAAAGAGCAGAAGCTGTGTCTGGTGTAGACACTACAGAGCAGTCGGGTAATTGCTTCTGTTTTCTTTCCTTTTTTTTATGCTTGTGCTTATGGGAGAGGGGAAGGCAAATTTAGATCAGGGCTACATTTACAGAGCAGTTGCTTTGCTGACGGCTGACCAGGAAGCTAGCAGATGTAGGCATCAGGCAGAACTGGCAAGTCGAAGTGCATGCAATAAACGTTAGCACGATCCAGTACAGCAACTTCCAGATTAATTTAACCTTATGTTGTCATGTGCTTGCCTCCTGGGTAGCTCTATAACTGTCCCAAAAAATGGTGGTATATTGTTGAGTACATGAACCAAAATGATCTTTCTTTTACTGCTGTACTTTTTTTTCTTCACGGAAGCTGTATGGGTTTTCTCTCCCCCCCCCCCCCCCTTTTTTTGAGCTTCATCCTATTTTAAGCAGCCCACTTTTTCTTTCACGACTACCTTTGCCTTGAAAAGTTCTGAATTGTTAATTTAGTATACAGAGTGTTCCACGTAACTTGAGCCAAACTAAAAATATGCAAATGCCATGTAGCTGGACCAAACCAAGCTAATGTTTTTTGCTGTCGCTTGGTGATACTGAGATTTTTTTTTTCTGTCTAACTTCATTAATCATCTTCTCAAATTAGATGAAAAGTTCCAATGACAACATTGTAGAAAATCAAAAATTCGCGATACAGCTTCCTGTTGCTCAATACGTGCTACGTAAAATTGTTTTTCCAAGTATGAAAGAAGCCTGCGAATACACGCAAAGTGCCTTGAGCAGCCAGTCGTGTGGCAATTTTGCGTGTATTAGCAGGCTTGTTTCACTCTCGGAAAGACACTTATGTAGCATGTATTGAGCAACAGAAAGCTGTATCGGGAGTTTCTCATGTTGCTCTACAATTTCCTCCTCCACACTTTTCATTTAGTTATAATAATGGAAAGTTAATTAGGACTAATTATGTGTTTAAGCAGAATGTAAAAATAATCTGAGCAGCTCCTAGCGATGGCAAGCAACATTACCTTGGTTCGTTCCGCATATTTTCGAGGTTTAGCTGAAGTTATGTGTAACACCCTGTATAGTGCCTCAAAAATAATTGTACATGTGTAAATCTTCAGGCAATGATACTTGCCCTGGGGATGAAGATGAGGATGCAGCTGCATCGCCTCGACTGGAGCTGCCTGCACCGCCCTGTAAGCTTTTTATACAATAACTATGCAATGTGTTTCATTGAACAACTCTGGTCTTTTTATAAGGGTTCTTAAAACCAATGCAGTCACCATTAGGGTCTAACACATGTGCAATGACCAGCCAAGTATGAATTCTCCGACCAAGTTGAATTTTAGGATCTGAATAACAAAAAAATTTCGTCCCATGGAAATGTATGGGCTTCAGCCACAGCCTTTGATTGGGATCTAATACACTGGAGTTGACTTAATGGATGTGTGCTGTAGTAGCACCTTCATTTTGCCTGTGGCTGCAAAGCTTGTCACTATGTTGCTGTGCAGACCAATATGCACAAGTCGGCCTTTGTTTTGGCTTATCTGAGCGACAGATATAAAAGCAGCTGACACTGAAACTCTCTTGCTATTTTAATGCTCTAAAGCAGCTCTGAACCACCTGTTGATCTTACCAAGCAAACATTCTGCATGTAGCAGATGGAGCTATCAAGCAGTCTGTACCGTCAACTTTCCAGAAGGCTTCTGCTCTCCATTTTTTTTTAAGTGGTGGCCAGCTTCCAGTTGACATTATATGGTACCAGCCCATAGAGAATGGTCATTGGGAAATTTTTTTTGATGAATTACTTGTGTTCACACCCTGCCAGATTCGGTACAGATTATTAGGAAGTCAAAACCGACAATTGTTAATGCATCGCCACTCTTTTATCACTGGAATGTTTTTTCTGAGGCCCATCCATAAGTTTGCTTTGGAAAAGTAACGGCGAGGTGTGATAGACCTGTCATTGTTACTGGCATTGCCCCTGCTGGAAAGAACCATTGAATTGAGGGGTAATAAGGAACGTATATATCATGCTCCTAATTCCTTTGCTTATACGAGGCCTTTTTAAAAAAAATTCTTGAGTTGCATTCCTTGAAAGATGCTGCACTCATCGGCAGAATTCGTTTCTCAGATCTCTAAAAATGTTCTCCAGGGCCCCTTTAAATGTAGCTATCAAACGGGCTATGTGCTTACAAATGCCTAGAGCTCTTCCAGTAAGGCAACCTTCACATGTTCGCAAGAAGTTTGGAGAGATCTTAAGCAGTTCCTACAATCTATAAAATGGCCCATTGTATGCTAAGTTCTCATCCTTTGTCACAGGCAAGTTTGAAAAGTGATTTTAATAGTGCATTTAAAAACAGCGTCCCCAAAAACAAACTTCTTTGTATGCCTTTCTGGCTTTATTGTTCATTGCGCTGATGGCCTCCCTTGAGTCCCGTTTTTGTGCCTAACTCCGCCAGATCGCTATACGAACTTTATTTTGATATCGCACCATATTGTGTGCAATGCTATTTCAAGAGCAGTTGGCGCTCTCAATGTTCCATTTCGTAGAAAATTTGGACACATCAAATCAAGAACTTCATGAAAGCACCACTGCGTATGCCCTCTTTCCTATGTGTGCATGGCGTTTCCTGTCTGCACTCGGTCACCGCGATGCTTATGCAAGACAAGGATAGAAATAGCACTTCTATTGGTATATTTCAAGCTGGTTACAATGATTACTACACTAGGGATGCAAGGGCTGCTATGCTATGCACACATTATGCCAGGACTAAGCAGAATGTCTGTAATTGTGCAATATTTAGGCAATATAGAAATGAAGGGAATGTGTGCCCACAAGGTTTCTTGCTACGAATCATGGGCTGGGGTCTTCTTGTTTATATAATGGTCTATAAAAAATAGCAATTTGTTGCTCTGTTATTCTGGCACTAATTGTGGATTGTTGCTCCTCAGCCCTAGCTGCACCAGCTCATGACAGCATCACAGGCGCATCCCTGGAGCCAGTTGCAATCGGAGGCCCTGAGGAGATGATGCGTGAGTCTCCTTACATCTTTACATAGCCTATAAAAGTTGATTAATTTCGAGGTTGCTGTTATCCGACAAGTCATTCTTCACACCTAAAGGTATGCCACAAATGTTGTTGTTACAACATTTATTAAAATAACTCTAAAAATTTGCCGCTCCCAGGAAGTGGATCCATCAGGGGAAGGGGAGGGGAGAAGGAGGGGGTCAATTCAGATATTGACCAAATTTTATCTGTATCTTTCTGCAACGGAAAGCTTTAGGCTTCGAAATCGCTATGTTATTAGAAATGTCTCTCCGGCATCATATTTCAAGAAGAGCACAATGTGTTCAATGGCTATCTTAAATAAGTGCCATAGGTATGGTGCAAAGTTTCTACAGGCAGATGTTTTCCAATCCTTAGATGCTTAAGCAAAAATGATGACGTATGTTTAAAGAAATAATTTTGCTAACCTTCAAAGTACTCCCCATTAGACACAATAGCTTGGTTCCACCTCTCTTCCTATTGCTGAAAGCCCTCTTGGAAGTCCTTCAGTTAAGCCCTCCAGCAGCAATCTCCTTTCCTTTTGAATTGTAGTCCCATCCCCGAAACCCCTGAGCACCAGTTTGCATATGGGGAACAGAAAAAGTTGCATTGTGCTACATGTAGATAGCAGGGAGAGTTTTCTCGCAGTTTGTACACTAGGCAACAGACACAACCACATGCAAATGTAGTTCACTTGCTATATGCATGGCAGGATTGGATTGCACATTCACTCTTGCGCCTAGTCTGACCATGCTACGTGGTGTGGGCTTCCTGTCCTGCAGTGATAGTACACAAATCCAAACTGTGCATTTCAAAGCTCTCGCATAAGTTCATTACGAAGCGATATCTGTCAAGGTGTCTAGCCAGGACTGGCTGGAAGCAATGTTAGCCCAACCTAGGTTTGCAGTGGTGTGCGTCCACTGTAGATGCTAACTGCCATTCCATGCGAAGTGTGGCCTGTGTATGTGTGGTTCGAGGCTAGTTCAGTGTTCAAAACTGATTGAAATTAGCTAGGCCCTAGTGCTACAATACTGATAAGCACTGTGGCCAAAATTTCATTTCTATGCGTGTGGGTGCGGCTGAGTGTAAGCAGACGATAGTTGGCTTCTCCTGGAAGCGCATATTTTCACTTATTCAAGCCTGTTTAGTAAACTGTGTCTATAAATATACCCAGTAACAGCCAGGAAGAAGTGCACAATTTCATAAATTGGTGTTGGCTATGGGCCAATGGCAGCGCCGTCTGGGAATGTGCACACTGACGTCAAGGGGCAGTTGCCAGCAGACCCAAAAGGTTGAGGAGAAGGCCTCTGTTGAAAAAAGTTTTGAGAAAAAGATGACTCCGCACTCCACTTCTGAGCTGCACGTGATGCACACAAGTGCAAAATTTGGCAGAGGTACAGTAGCGTGTTCTATCTGCAGAAGGCGTTTTTCACTAAGCCTGTGGTGTGGTTAAGGAAAATCTGCATTTTGAATTCTTATAAAATAGGATTACTTCTAGAAGAAGCCCAAGTATTGTCTAGCCATGCTGCTTATTGGTATTGTATCGGTCAGGTCTCGCTGATTTCGTTTCATTTTGAGAACATTTGACTAGCCTTGAACCACAAGAGACTTAAGGTGAGACCACATGTTCACTTGCTAGCTCACTCACTCCTGGCTGCTCCTGTATAGATGAATTGATAGACTTATTATTAAACTGTAGACAGTGCCTCTAAATGCAGCATTTGCATGTGGCTACTATACCCGTAGGACAAGTTGGTGCAATTCAAAGCTGATCCAGACCACTTAGCATTGCCAGAATTGAGCATAAGCACGCACTCCAGCCCTTTCATGCACCAGAGCAGAAGCAATGCAGTAGCATGTAGCTGTATCTGCTATGGAACATTGATACTGCAGTCGCTGTGATAAGCCTGCTCGCTGAGCTCATTGTGGCTCGCTGAGGTGCACCGAGTGGTTTCCGGGCAGTGTCATTACAATCGCTAGTAACCACAGCAGGGTGTGGCATTTCCTGAGGCACCCGACATTTCTGTGCAGTTGCGAGTAAGAGCAGGAGCAAGAGAAAATCTCGGGGCTTTTGCTCCTTGAATATGTGACTTTGCTCAGGCACTACAGAGAAGTTTCTATGCTCGCCTTGTATGCATTTGTCCCTAGGTGTGCCGGGATTGTGGAGTGGGGTTGAGTTTAAGCTCCGACGCTTGCTGCCAGCATTGTAAAGCAATGCAGTGGGAACGGACGCCCTATTTGGTGATCGCTGTGTCTAAAGGTGCATCAGACTTTTCTCGCGCGTGCAGCGTTGGTGCCGAGTAAGTCACGCTGGATTATACCTTTTTGGCGCCTTGCAGTGCTCTGTGCTAAAAAAACAAAAAACCAGCGATTTTTCTTGTGGAGCAGTAGGGGCTGTAGTAGAGGCTAGGCATGCTCTCCTCGAGCATTATCTTTGCTCTTGCAGGCTTTTTCATATGCTGCTCTTCGTGACATTTCAGCAGTATTTTTGACTGATCCTTTTTGAGTCAAATAAGCACACAGCACCTTAGCAACTGTGGATGAACGCTATTGCCTGAAACACCACAGGCGATGCTTTGATGTCACGCCGTGAGGATTAGGCACTGTGCCTTCTAGATTTTTATTATATGCGGCCCGGCCTCAACTACATGGTCCCTACTTCTCCCCTGGGAAAATCGGTGATATTATATTGAAGGCTGGCGCGAGGAAGATATCATCCAGCACGACTAACTCAGCATGAGCACTGCAAGCACAAGAGAGTTTGTCCGGCACAGTGATCTTCAAATTGGGCTGCCACCTTGGTTCAACAGCTTGGAGGAGCTAGAGGCAGCAGAGGCAGCAGTAGGTGACGAGGCTGTGGCTGCCACCTTGGTTTGTACTGCCCATTTATTTTTAATTATAAGGCTATGTAATGTGTAGATGTTCTGTGCTGTTTCATGAACCATGCTGTGGGTTCTATGTGAACTACCTATTAAGCGTCGCACACACTGCAGATTTTATAGAAAAAAATTTTTCTTCCCTGCTGTATAGTTTCTAATGGCATATCTGGACTACGCCTTCATTCTTTAGCATGCATCCAAATGTAAGTGTACACTAGTATAGCAGCGTGCCAGTGGCTGCCAGAATCAAATGTGTGAGCTTAAACTCGGCTACGTCATAGCCACTAAGCTACCTTAGTGGCTTGCTCTCTCTGTAGAGATACCTTTGACTTAAGAATAGGTTGTCGAGATGATAGAAAGCATTGCTGACACGAAGTGCAAACTGTGCCAGCTTTCTGTAAAAGGACGCAATGCAGAACACTTGTGAATAAATTATTTTTGTTGGACTAGTTGGTCCATTGTGAATGATAAATATCAGTACAAACAAGTGGGACACGGTACAGAAAAAAGAGGGGCGGTAACTGTATTTAAGTCATTTTAATGTGCGGTTTTCTGAAAAAAAAATTGTTTGAAAATTGCATTACAATTGAATATGTAATCAAACCAGCATTTGCAGACTCTACTGTACAGGCTGTCAAATTGCCCCATTGCTTGCATACTAACCAGCACTATCGCATTTTTTTCTTCTGCTACAAGTCCATGAAACAAACTCAACTATGTAGTTTCATGCAATGATTCAAAGCATTTTCCAGAACACTAGCAATTACATTAGGGATGTAAACACACATTCACTGCAGCCACTGTTGCTTTTTATTCCGCTACTTGCATTTTTCAGCACCTTGTTTTACCTGCTTCCATGCTACATTATGTATGAGTATTTATTATGGGCTCATTTTTCCATGCCTGAATGCCAAGGGTTAGGTGGGAAAGTCAGTCAAATTGCAAACAGCTCGAACCATTGCATATGAACATTCATGGTGAAAACAAATGCCAACCATAGTGAACAAGGCTCCCACAAAGGGTCCACAACATTGTTCTAAATATTTTTTCACCTTGGTTGCCATCTGTTCTTTTTCACCTTGCTTCTTCCTGATCATGTTAGACCTGCAATAAATGTAACGTTGACCAAGATAATGTTGTTGAAAGGGTTAGATGTTCTAGCTTCTGTGTAGAAGCCGAAACGTCTAATCCTTTCGACAAGCAAGTCAAAGCAAGTGTCAAACCTTCCATTGTCGTAAGTGGCTACCTTCTGTGCCATGATGTGATGGGGGAAAAAACTGAGCCAAACCTGGCTGTAGAACATCTATTGCAATAAATTATTTAGCGCGCTCTGGGGTTTGCCAGTATTAATTCTGGGGTTTTACAGTCCCGCACCTTTATTTAAAGGAATAGACAACTGCTCAGAACATAAATTGAGAAAACCCCACTTCCGAAAATATTTCCTATCCTACTGGGTAAAACGAGCCATCTTTTTCTCATTAAACAGGTATTTATATTCATGATCCTTCACAAAAAGTCGTGGAAAATGACCTTTGACTCCCCATGCGGCAAGAGCATATTCATAACAGCCCTGGAAAACTCGGTCGTGTTAGTATTGATTTATGATAAATGAGGAACAGCGCACTGAAAACGGAAGATGAAATGAAACGTAGACACACCACAACTTCACTTTCAACTGGAATATTTATTGAATGAATGAGTTAATATACACTTGAACTGCATATGCACCTGCAAGGCACTGAACAATTCGTGACATGCATTTGTGGTTAGATTAGGTGACAGTCAACAATAATGAATTAACAAAAACCCACTTTGCTGCTTGGCTATCAACAATTTGCATGGTCTACAGCGGAAATTGCATTTTGTTGGAGTGCTATTGAAGGCTGGCTAATGCATTCTGGTCCTGCTTTCTGTATTTTATAAGCCTCGCAAATTTCACATGTAAATTGGTCTGGGTGGCGAAAAAGAATCTAGGTTGTGGTGAATTCTGTAGTGCACCCATAGTCACGGCAATGCATTGCCAAGTGCGCGGAGCAGACAGTGCCCTTCAGTCCATTTTGGTGCTCCCTCACGTGCACGTTTTACACACTGCACTAATTGTCCCACGTACACTTGTCCACACCTGAGGGGGATGCTGTACATGATTGCAATGGTGCAAGGCATAAACATATCAGTTCGCCTAACAGGGCAGACATCTTTTGCATTTGCACCTATTTCCACATGTTTTCTTACCACTGCGCAGACACTACCCACTTCTTTTTTTTTTGCTAAAAAAGAGCACATCTAGGCCATGCGAAGATCCCACCTTTTTCAACCTTTGCAAAAGCTGGGTGAAGTGTGGCATAATGGCTACCTTTTTCCTTTTCTTTTGGTGAAAAGAAAAAAAATTTTCTTTTGAGACCAAGCAAATCGTTGATAGCAGAGCAGCACGCTGGTTTGGATTTTTGTTAATTCATTATTGTTTGGTATCGCGTAAGGTAACCACGAATGCACGTCACGAATTGTTCACTGCCTTGCAGGCACATGTCCAATTCAAGTGTGTATTAACCTATTTGTTCAATTAATTTTCCAGTTTAACGTCGGAGTTTGTGAAATGTTTGTCTCCCTTCGTTTTGAGTGCGCTGTTCCTTATTTACCATGCATCAGAGGACTATTGCGCGACTTTCCATTAGTGTACATGGTTCATGATATGTTTATAAGTACTGAAGTGCAGTCCACTTTTTCTGTTCTTTCTTTCACTTACAATGTGCAGACAAGCCTTTGTTAGTCGCGAGTATAAAAGTGGCGCTGCCTTTATTTTCGATGAGTTACCGTATTTACTCGCATAATGATCGCACATCTGAATTTTGTCGTCAAAATTGGATTGTTTTTCTTTCCCGTTTAATGATTGCACCCCGAACTTGTCGCAGCGATATGCTGTGTACCAATTCAAGCTAATGGTGATGGTGCTTACCATCTGTCGAATGCTGTCAAATGCTACGCAAACGACTCTTGAAGCCATACCAACCAGTCTGCATGCACCAAACATTCTCAAATGCCCCATTTCATTCCTTTCATCACTTTCCGCACTTCCATGAAAAAGAAAAACTACAACCAAACTTGCCTTGGCTTTATTATTTCTAGGCTTCATTATGATTTTTACCAACAACAAAAAAGGCTCTTTTCGATTCTTCTCGTCTACACTCGTGGGCAGGCAACCGCAACTAGTCTCGAGTGGCAACTATAGTGGCCATGTTTACACTAATATGTTGGAAGTGTACCCTATTCACACGTTGACGCTTGTAACATAGCTAAGATATTCGCCTACGCTTAACGTAAACATGCCGTATTAGGATAGTAGTGAAGACTAATGCAGAAGTTTCTGCAGCATGCCCGCCATCAGTTTCTATATCACTGACAGCTACGCGCACCCATCTCTGTTTCTGTCCCCTCAAAGTGAACACGGCTATGTTATTGTCAAACTTGCAGATATTAACGATGTTATTCATTACTGATAGAGAAGAAACTGTTTCAGTGTGCCTAATATACTTGCAAGAAGAACAAGAATCTCATTCGGTGCGTTCGGCTTGCTCCGCTGGCCGCCATATTTGTTTTGGTGTCCCACACTGTTTCAGCGGCAGCCGCCTGCTTGTTGACCTGTTGTCATCCCGCAGCAAACGCGGGATGCAAAGAACATTATTTTTGCGAGAAATCTAACCCGCGTAGTGATCGCACCCCTGCATTTGCTACAATGTTTTTGACAAGAAAGTGCAGTCATTATGCGAGTAAATGCGGTAGTTGGCTTGGCAAGTCTATCAACAAAATAACGACAACGGGGGCCAGCCAGCCATGATGCATGTGTAAGGTCTGGCAACGCTAACTTACTGTACCAGCTTTTTATTTTCCAAAGTGGTTGACAAGGTCAAAATGTAGATGGTTGATCACAGTTGCACTCACTCCTGTGAAAGTAGAATGGTGGGCTGCTTTCATAATTTGCAAAGTGGGCTATCTGCATTGCTCTCACTTCTCGGTGTTGTGTTGCTAGAGGAGGGACTCTTCTTTTTTAGAGGCTGCTCAAATAGAAATATTCTTTACAAAATATCCACAGTAACATTGCTGAGAGTGAGCGTTTCATTACAGTTTAAAGAAATTTAGTCCCTAAATATATAGTGTCAGTCCATTTAACAAAAATATAAAAATCTGGAAATATGTTGGTATGTCAGTACCTGTTTTGTGCCCCGTATTTGTCTTTCCTGCACACTGTCATATTGCATCTCCTAAATATGCACTGCAAATTTGCATGTGAATAGAATTGGTGCGCTTACAGTAATTTTAATGATGGTGAAAGCTTGGCAAGGTGGTTATTATGAAACATGGTGACAGTACTAAGGATGATCAAATGCAAACATGAAATGTACTGAACAGACAGATCTGATACACTTCGTGTTTGTCTTCCAGTAACACAGGTGTTGTGGAGCACATTTACAAATAAAGAGCACTGCCTCACAACCCTCTTGTAGCAAAAATGTCTTGCTTTGCACTCGGCTAAAAATTATATTCTAGCAGTATTTGTCGTTTTTCAACCTGAAGACACTGCCGCATTAGTGCTCATTTTCACATTTCTGACTTTTTTTTTCCAGCGCAAGCACCTCTTACGGATAGGAGGGAACTCTCTCCGTGAGGTGGCAGCGAATGCCATGAAGGCTGTGATGGCACATCCGGTGCAAGTGCTGTACAGCCTTTATGGCAGAAAAGGCAAGCGAGCCTTCGTTAATTTGAAGCTTTGCCGTATAGTCACAGGTAAGGTTTCCTTGGCCATCTTCTTGCATTGAAGTCTTGTGTATACAGCCGAACTTTCCAATGAATGACTTGCATAGCAAAAGATTATATCCTGACCAAAATCCTATGTTTCATATTAATTGTGAACCTCTACAGTGAACGAATTTAGGCGTCCCTGTCAGCTGGTTCCATTATTCACTATAAAATCCACATAGCGCACCCACCACGGACATCGCAGATGTAACCAATATGTGCTCTGGTGCTAGTGCCAATGGCAGCGTAGGTGAATTGCTTGACAAGCATGCCGGTCGATTGCTAAACTAGTATGCTCTCATGTAATGCATCAGCGGGCGAGACGGTTGATGAATATGTCTCGATTGGTAAAAACATGGTGTAATGATCACTGATGACATCAATGCTATGTTAGGGTGGAAAAACAGGAATGCCAACGAAGGCAACAGGGATGAATATCCTGTAAATGGATCAAGAATTTTAATGGCGAGGAAGGTGCTAGCAGCATTTGATGGTCTGCAGCTTCACTTTTCATAGTTTCTGCATTTTGCCGCAGAACATGCTATGAACCTCGATTCAATAAGGTTCGCTGCGCTTGCTCATTCTCTCACATGAAGTGTGCGCTAAAGACTTAACTAATCACTAAGTCTCTTGAGTTCATAATGAAGGTTTTCATTTGTTAATACGTCTGCCCTGCTCTATTCTGGGTGATCTTTATGGTGCATGATATTTGCAATGATGTTACTTAGGATGAAGGATTTTGAACGTCTCAAGCACAGTGTATGTTGTATGTACTATTTGTGGTCTTTATGTTTGTGTGCAGATGTTGTCTGTGAGAAGGGCCATGTCGACGTGGTGGCGGCCCAGAGCTTCATAAAGAAGTGGTTGCCAGGGTCTGTGGACAGGGGTGGCGGCAGGAAGAGGCGTTTCACCGAAACGTTTGCAGCAGAGGAGCCCAATGATTCCTGCCCTCGGGACAGGAATCATTGCTTAACCCCTGCTGCCCTCTCCCTACCCCACCCTGGCCCTCAGAGCCCTGGCCTGTTCACCGACCCCAGCTGTCCAGCTGCCTCCCCTGCAGAGGTGCAGTTCTGCACAAGGCCTGCAGCCATGTAATTTATAAATAAACCAAGTTATTTTCATTTAAGATTTGCTTCCATCTGCAGGCCTTCCTTCCTGCACTTATTTCCATCACATTTTAGCTAATAGTATAGGCAGTAAGCCCGCACACAAGCACAAAATGGCTGAGCACCGGCTATGCTGGAAAAACATTGGGTACAAAATGGCTGAGCACCGGCTATGCTGGAAAAACATTGGATATGAAATCGCTGAGCACCGGCTATGCTGTAAAAACATTGGGTACAAAATGGCTGAACCCCGGCTATGCTGGAAAAACATTGGGTACAAAATGGCTGAACACCGGCTATGCTGGAAAAAACATTGGATACGAAATGGCTGAGCACCGGCTATGCTGCAAAAACATTGGGTACAAAATGGCTGAACCCCGGCTATGCTGGAAAAACATTGGGTACAAAATGGCTGAACCCCGGCTATGCTGGAAAAACATTGGGTACAAAATGGCTGAACACTGGCTATGCTGGAAAAACATTGGATACAAAATGGCTGAGCACTGGCTATGCTGGAAAAACATTGGATACAAAATGGCTGAGCACTGGCTATGCTGGAAGAACATCGGATACAAAATAGCTGAGCATCGGCTATGCTGGGAAAACATTGGGTACAGAATGGCTGAGCACTGGCTATGCTGGAAAAACATTGGATACAAAGTGGCTGGGTACTGGCCCTATGCTGGAAATACATCGGATACTACAATGGCAAAATGTTGGGCCAATGTTGGCTTGAACATTGGCTGGACCTTGGATCGGGTTGCACTTTGCCAAAATGCCAAGATTGGGCCAACATTGGCACCAATGTTTGCCAGCATTGGGCCATGCTTGGTCCAATGCTGGTGTGCTGCCTGGGCTGTTTGTGCAGGTACTGCCGTTGATCTTGCATGAAAGGCCAGCCAAGATAACGACGACAAGTGCTGGAATGATGCCGTTTTCGGTGTCTCACTCCGGCCACGTGGCAACGAACTTTTCATTCGTGGGATACGAACTGCAAGGTGTGACGTCATCAGCAACAAACCTACTAAAGGAGCGACGCGACTACAACCAGATCAGAGGGCACGGCACCTGGCCTGCGGACAGCATGGCTCACCCGCTTCTGCTGTTTGTGCAGGTACTGCCGTGGATCTTGCATGAAAGGTCAGCCACGATAACGACGACAAGTGCTGGAATGATGCCGTTTTCGGTGTCTCACTCTGACCACGTGGCAACGAACTTTTCATTCGTGGGATACGAACTGCAAGGTGTGACGTCATCAGCAACAAACCTACTAAAGGGGCGACGCGACTACGACCAGATCAGAGGGCACGGCACCTGGCCTGCGGACAGCATGGCTCACCCGCTTCTGCTGTTTGTGCAGGTACTGCCGTGGATCTTGCATGAAAGGCCAGCCACGATAACGACGACAAGTGCTGGAATGATGCCGTTTTCGGTGTCTCACTCTGACCACGTGGCAACGAACTTTTCATTCGTGGGATACGAACTGCAAGGTGTGACGTCATCAGCAACAAACCTACTAAAGGAGCGACGCGACTACAACCAGATCAGAGGGCACGGCACCTGGCCTGCGGACAGCATGGCTCACCCGCTTCTGCTGTTTGTGCAGGTACTGCCGTGGATCTTGCATGAAAGGCCAGCCACGATAACGACGACAAGTGCTGGAATGATGCCGTTTTCGGTGTCTCACTCTGACCACGTGGCAACGAACTTTTCATTCGTGGGATACGAACTGCAAGGTGTGACGTCATCAGCAACAAACCTACTAAAGGGGCGACGCGACTACGACCAGATCAGAGGGCACGGCACCTGGCCTGCGGACAGCATGGCTCACCCGCTTCTGCTGTTTGTGCAGGTACTGCCGTGGATCTTGCATGAAAGGCCAGCCACGATAACGACGACAAGTGCTGGAATGATGCCGTTTTCGGTGTCTCACTCTGACCACGTGGCAACGAACTTTTCATTCGTGGGATACGAACTGCAAGGTGTGACGTCATCAGCAACAAACCTACTAAAGGGGCGACGCGACTACGACCAGATCAGAGGGCACGGCACCTGGCCTGCGGACAGTATGGCTCACCCGCTTCTGCTGTTTGTGCAGGTACTGCCGCGGATCTTGCATGAAAGGCCAGCCACGATAACGACGACAAGTGCTGGAATGATGCCGTTTTCGGTGTCTCACTCTGACCACGTGGGAACGAACTTTTCATTCGTGGGATACGAACTGCAAGGTGTGACGTCATCAGCAACAAACCTACTAAAGGAGCGACGCGACTACAACCAGATCAGAGGGCACGGCACCTGGCCTGCGGACAGCATGGCTCACCCGCTTCTGCTCTTTGTGCAGGTACTGCCGTGGATCTTGCATGAAAGGCCAGCCACGATAACGACGACAAGTGCTGGAATGATGCCGTTTTCGGTGTCTCACTCTGACCACGTGGCAACGAACTTTTCATTCGTGGGATACGAACTGCAAGGTGTGACGTCATCAGCAACAAACCTACTAAAGGAGCGACGCGACTACAACCAGATCAGAGGGCACGGCACCTGGCCTGCGGACAGCATGGCTCACCCGCTTCTGCTGTTTGTGCAGGTACTGCCGTGGATCTTGCATGAAAGGCCAGCCACGATAACGACGACAAGTGCTGGAATGATGCCGTTTTCGGTGTCTCACTCTGACCACGTGGCAACGAACTTTTCATTCGTGGGATACGAACTGCAATGTGTGACGTCATCAGCAACAAACCTACTAAAGGGGCGACGCGACTACGACCAGATCAGAGGGCACGGCACCTGGCCTGCGGACAGCATGGCTCACCCGCTTCTGCTGTTTGTGCAGGTACTGCCGTGGATCTTGCATGAAAGGCCAGCCACGATAACGACGACAAGTGCTGGAATGATGCCGTTTTCGGTGTCTCACTCTGACCACGTGGCAACGAACTTTTCATTCGTGGGATACGAACTGCAAGGTGTGACGTCATCAGCAACAAACCTACTAAAGAAGCGACGCGACTACGACCAGACCAGAGGACACGGCACCTGGCCTGCGGACAGCATGGCTCGCACGCTTCTGCTGTTTGTGCAGGTTGGTCCTCAGGTTACTGATTGTTCCTACCGAAGTGACAACAGATTTTCGGTTATCCTGCCGTGCCCTCGCAGGTGTTGTTGCATTCTTATTGACTGTTGGTCCATGGTGTTGCTATTAGTGTCAGGAGACATAGAAGAAATCCCGGGCCTAAATCGACCGAACTGCTGCAAACAATTATAGACAATCAGGCGGCGACTGATCGCCGACTATCCTCAATAAGCGAGAACGTTGTGCAGTTAAACGCAAAAACAGATCGACTGACGGAATTTCTTGTTATGATATAGGAAATGAACAAGAAAATTGGGCATCTGGAGGCTATAGTTCAGCAACAGGCTGAAAAATTGATCGAGTATGAAAACCGCAGCCGGCGTAACAACTTGTTGGTTTTTGGAATCTCGGAGGAAAGCGGTGACTCACAGGCGAACTTGAGGGCAGCTGTCATTGATGAACTGTTTCATGAAAAACTGGGGGTTCAAGTTAGAACTGTCGAAAGAATTCATCGCATTGGCAAGAAAAACAGTCAACGACCGAGACCAGTTATTATGAAATTTTATGATACCAGAGAAAAGGAGCAGGTATTGAAGAACTGCAAAAAACTTTAAGCAAAGTCAGTTAGTATCAGCAATGATTATGCAAAGGAAACAGTAGATGTTCGACGAAAGTTGTGGGCGAGCGCTTCTGCCGAAAGGGCGAAGGGCGCGAAGGTATTCTTGATTGACGACAAGCTCAAGGTAAACGATAAGCTTTACGTATGGGACCAAGAAAACAACGCACGTTTACTTCTAAACTACCGAAATAAAAATAAGCACCACACACAAAGGACAGATGATGACACGCATGGTGATTCTGGTCCCTCAGGCAGTCCCAGCGATTCCCCATGTGCTTCAACCCTTTCATAGCTCCGAATCTTGTCACTGAATACACGCAGTATTGTTAATAAGGTAACTGAGTTAGAATACGTGTTGCTCACAGAAACCCCTCATGTGCTAGTAGTAAGCGAAACATGGTTGAACAGCAATGTACCTAGCCAATGTATAATGCCACCCAACTACCGAATGTTTAGATGGGATAGAGAAACTCGCGGTGGAGGCGTTGCGATTATTGTTAAACAGCACATTGATGTTGTAATGATTGAATGTACCATTCCTGAGACAGTATGGTGCAAAATTACTTACGCGAACACTGTATATCTTGTTGGCGCAATATATAGGCCACCTGCCACTGCACCCGAATTTTTAGATAAGCTGAATGATTTCCTATGCAATCATTTGGACCGTAACACCAGACTAATAATGACCGGGGACTTTAATCTACCTAATATTAACTGGGACAGTTTACTACCTGGGCACGTAGAAATTTCTAGTAGTGAAAAACTGCTTCAAATAATGATCTCGCACAATCTAAAGCAAATCGTGAAAGAAAACACGAGGGTAACACCTGAATCTCAGTCATTGTTGGACTTGGTGTTTCTTTCGAATAAAATAAAATAAAATAAAATAAATAAAATACAGTGTCTGTGGATGATTGTCTGTCAGATCACAAGATGGTTCTTGTACACATAGTGTCAAGCGCAAGCACTCGTTCCCAGCCGTTTATACCTGTCAAAGTTAAGGACTATAGTCGGGCAGACGACACATCTATACTCGATTTTTTAGAATTATAATTTAATCAATTTGAACTTGCCTGCGATTGTGAATCGGTTGACGAACTATGGCAGCGTCTCAAGAAAATTATAAGACATTGCGTTGATTTGATAGTTTCATCCCAACTCGACTAAAAAATATAAAACGAGGGAACCCTTGGATTAATCGACATATCATCCATATTAAGCGTAAAATAAAGCGTTTACGCTTAGGCAAGGTATCTCCGTCGAGGTATCGAAATTGCGAAGGGCACTGAAAACGGCTCTGAAGGAATCAAAAGAGCAGTTCTTTAACCAAACATTAAGTAATTTTATGAAAACATCACCACAAAAATTCTGGCTTTATCTGAATGATAAAAAAGAACAAATAAACAAGATCCAAGTTAACAATGTAATAGTAACGCAAAAAGCAAATATTGCGAGTCATTTTAATAATTTATTCCAATCAGTTTTTTCAGCGCCTAGCAGCGATTGCGCAGTCGCCTGTCTGCCGTCTTCCTTTTCATGTGGGATGGAAAATCTTGTCATCACTCAAGCAGGCGTGTTTAACCAACTACTACTTTTAGATTCTAAGAAGGCTAGCGGGCCGGATGGAATACCAACCCAATTTCTAAAGCGATACGCGGAGTGGGTGTCATTTTTCTTAAATAGTATCTTTGTTAAGTCATTGCAAACTCACTCGTTGCCACAAGACTGGCGTTGCGCAGTCATAACTCCTGTTTTTAGAAACGGTAACCGATTGCTAATAAATAACTATCGCCCAGTTTCCCTGACTAGCGTCTGTTGTAAAGTCTTAGAGCATATCATAAGTAAGCATATTCTCGTTTTTCTTGAAAATAACAACTTTTTTTATCAGCACCAACATGGTTTCCGAAAGGGACTTTCTACAGTAACCCAGCTCGTAGAAACTATTCATGATTTTACTTCAGCTATGGACGGCCAAGAACAAATGGACGTCATCTGCGTAGACTTTGCGAAAGCCTTCGACAAAGTTTCGCACAATAAATTACTATTCAAGATAAATAAAGCAGGAATAAATGACACCATTCTAAAATGGATTGAAGCCTACATACACGATCGCAGGCAGGTTGTGCGTGTGGACGAGTGCTCATCCCCTGCGTTAGAAGTGCTTTCTGGTGTTCCCCAGGGGTCTGTTTTGGCCCCGTTGCTGTTCTTGGTTTACATTAACGACTTTACAAAGATTGTCGAGTTCCCTTTGAAATTGAAGCTTTTTGCTGACGACTGTTTAATTTATTCTACAGTAACACACATTGACGACCAAATCAGAATTAACCGGGTTCTTCATTCCTTTCACCTTTGGTGTGAAAAATGGGACATGGAAATCAATTACAACAAATCGACTTTTACACATGTTACTAACAAAAACGTGTGGCACCATTCTTTTATAATATTGCAAGCAACAAACTAAGAAATGTAGATACATTCAAGTATTTAGGGATCACAATTTCACATAACTTAGACTGGCGTAAACATATCGGTAACCTGTGCTCGACGGCTTCTCAAAAACTGTATTCACTGAAGAAAAAGCTGGAACATGCAACGAAAGATGCTAAATTAATTGCTTATAAAACTCTCATACGTCCATCTTTAGAATACGCTTGCGTTGTCTGGAGCCCCCACCAAAAAGTCTTAATAGACAAACTAGAAAGAATTCAGAGAATGGCTGCTCGTTTTATTGCTTCAAGGTATCGAAGGACTGACTCGGTAACAACAATTCTGCGTTCGTGTGGGCTTGAGTTGCTGGAAACCCGAAGGAAGAAAGCCAGACTGCAGATTTTTTTTTCAGATACTTCAAAGGGTTCTGAAGATAAAAAAGGAAATATATGTCCAGTTCCCTGCAAATCGTAGCAAGAGAATTAACCACAGCAGAGCCGTCAAGCCTTATAACACACGTGTTGATGTTTTTCGTTATTCTTTTTTCCCGGATGCAATTGAAATGTGGAATGCCTTACCTGATGTTGTTGTCGATCAGACGGATGTGCACAAATTTGAATGCTTCATTGATATTTTCTATCATGAACACCCAACCTGATGCTATGAAGTGTCAAATTTGCTTGTGTTGTACTATTTTCCCTCCCTGTAACAACCCTCAAGCGAGGGTTAACAGTAATAATAAAGAAAGAAGAAAGAAGAATCTAGGATTCAGAGGTCACTTCTGTATTTTTTTCTAAATTATTTTACTGATTGACTACAATGCGTTAAACTGGATGATAGCTGCAGCAATCTCACATTTGTAAACTGTGGTGTGCCCCAAGGAAGCACGCTAGGCCAATACTCTTTAATATACTTGTTTCAGGTCTCGGCCTCCTACCACTGAAATCAAAATTTTTTCAGTACGCTGATGACACTGCGATAGCGCTACAAATGAGTGACTATAACTCGCAATGTCAAATCTTCCAAAGAGACATATCAGTAATCCTAGACTGCTTCGCACTCAATTCAATTTGTATAAATCATCAAAAAACTAATCTGCTTCAGGAATCCACTTAAGGCGCTTTCATTAAACATGAATGTGTATTTGCACACCCCGCATTGCAACGCATGTGTTTGTCAACCATCACAGCTTGAGCGTGTGCTTAAGTATTTAGTGTTTTTTATCAGCATTTTGCCTGAACTAACCATACTGACACGTGTACTTATCTTTATTGGGGACCACGTTTCGCCGCCTAACAAATGTTATCGCACAGAGCGGGACACGCCTGCATATATCCGAAGTTTCTGGAAAGTTATCGATGCCTCTATCCGCTGTCTGTTGTCGCCGAACCTTATGTTATCTGATTTCATTGCGTGCCGCGAATGGTGTAGAACTTTGTGGAAGGCACGCGGGTCCCAACGACTAGTCTGGAACATTCGACAACTGCTGTATAAAAGCCGACGCGCTTGACCCGCTGCTCAGATTTTCGACGATCGCCGAGTGTGTTCGCCGCTACCGTTGTTCTTTGAGGATAGCCTACATTTGAGGGCACAAGTTCGCCCAATAAAACGCCAGTTTCTATAATCACAGTTTGGCTGCCTTCTTCACCGTCACTACTACGTGACATCTGGTGGAGGTGCTTTACGTTCATGTACCGGACGCCCCCGACAAGCCGTAATTCAAGCCGGGCCACCAAGACAACACCAACGTCGTCCCGGAACATCGATCAAGCTACCGGCTACAGCAGCTGCCCCCGGAACACGGAATTCTACCAGAGACGACCAAGAAGATCGTCCAAGAAGATCGTTATCGTCCAGAGACGACGGAGAAGACAGCTCCAAAGGCAGCCTCAGCGGCCCCAATAGTTCTGCAGCAGCCCAGGGAGCCACCGACGTTCCGAGGTTCCACATTTGAGGACCCGGAAAGCTGGCTGGAGACGTATGAGTGTATCGCCACGTTTAACAGTGGCGACAGCGACGACAAGCTGCGACAAGTGTATTTCGCATTGGAAGACGCCACCAGGTCCTGGTTCGAGAATCGAGAAGCCACCTTAACGACGTGGGACCTGTTCCGAAGCGGCTTCTTGCAAACATTCACAAGCGTTGTGCGAAAAGAGCGAGCCCAAGCTCTCCTAGAAACCAGAGCTCAGCTGCCAAGTGAGTAAATCGCGATCTTTACGGAGGAGATGGCCCGTCTTTTCCGACACGCCAACCCGGAAATGTCGGAGGAGAAAAAAGTCCGCTTCCTGATTCGGGGCGTCAAGCAAGAACTTTTCGCCCGACTTATTCGTAACCCACCGATGACAGTAGCTGAGTTTTCTGCAGAGGCATCGACGATCGAGAAAACTCTGGAGATGCGCACCCGGCAATAAAACCGCCAGGGGCTCACGCCGCAGTACGCCATCCAAGGATTGGGTTCCGAATACCTTCAAGAGGCCATCAGGGCCATTGTGCGCGAAGAACTGCGCAACGTCCTGCCTTCATCGCAGCCTCAAGTGGCCTCGATCGCCGATATCGTGAAATATGAGGTTCAGCGATCGCTTAGAGTACCTGAGGTGCAACCTCAGTAACCGCAGCCCCAGCCAGAAGTGATGACCTGCGCCGCCGTCGCACGCCGTCAAGGCCCACCTTTGCGACCGCGCCAGGGCCCTGTAACGCCGCAATTCTGTCGGCCGCCGCCGCCACCGCCAGCACGCCCACCCACCGCCCAGCGCCCCTACGCGAGGAAGACGGACATTTGGTGAGCCCCCGACCACCGCCCACTCTGCTATCACTGCGGAGAAGCCGGTCATGTGTACCGCCGATGCCCATACCGCGATTCGGGACTGAGAAGGTTCGCCGTCAACGCGCCGCGTCCACAGCTTGGGGAGCGCCCACGTGACATCGCCGATTACCTAGCCGCCACTCAGTGGAACTCTCGACGACCGTCCCGTTCGCCGTCACCAGGCCGCTACCTGTCGCCGCAGCGCCGACCATACACCGGCCCAGCCCGGGGCTGCTCTGCGAGCCCACATCCGGAAAACTAAAAGGAGCAACCTATGAAGGTGCGGTTGCTGTTCGTCGAACTGACGAAGATCCTCCGCCGCCGATGAAGGCGACGAACAGACCATCTCGACGAGATTATAACGACGCACCGCCGTCCCGAAGAAGACAGGAAGCCAAGACTACACCGAAGAAAGACGACTTGACGACGCCACGTTTCAGCTTCAGTTCAACACGACGAAGCCGTTATCCCACGCCAAGACCTAACTGCAACGCCAGACAGAACCACCGACCTCGACGTGTTTCTCTACTGTCACGCAGTTACGGCCTTAGTATACACAGGGGCTGATGACTCCGTCATGAGTGGACACATCGCCGCCCAGTTCAAGAACATTAAGACTACATGGGAAGGCCCTGAAATTCGGACCGATGGAGGACACCTCATAACGCCGACTGGAATGTGCACGGTAAGGATTACCATTCACGACCGGACTTACCCTGCCACCTTCGTTATACTCCTACAGTGTTCACGGGACGTCATTCTCTGCATGGGCTTCCGGAACCAACACGGCACAATCATCCACCTGAAGTCGAAGTCAATAACGCTTTTGGAAGATGAAGCGATAGCACCGGAGAGCCTTCCTAGTTACCGCGGCTTGAGTGTGCTCGAAGATCAAGTGAGCGTCCCGCCTCTCTCCAGCATTGTTATTCTGGTCGGAATCAAAACACCTACTGACGTAGAAGGCGTCATTGAAGGCGACCGACGTCTACTGCTCGATCGCGAAATTTGCACGGAGGAAACATGAAAGTGTTGCTGACAAACTTCAGCCAGGAATTCAAGCACATCACCAAGGGCACGACGATCGCATACATCGAGGTAATTCTGGAAACCAGCCATGCGTTTGTCCTCGCGGATTCCGCAGCATCTACCCCGACGACCGTAGTTCCCGAACCAGAATTCGACAGAAATCCAAGTCTACCGAATATTAAGCACCAACAGCTGAGAAGTTTACTTCGACGATACAAAGAGTGCTTTTCGACGTCATCAAGGATTCGACAAACAGCAGTCGCAAAGCATCGCATAATAACCGAAGAGTGTGCTCGACCACTCCACCAGAGTTTCTGCGCCAGAACGTGAGGCTATAAGGCACCAAGTCGACGAAATGCTGCGCGACTACATCATCCAGCCGTCAAAAAGCCCGTGGGTATCTCCTGTAGTCTTTGTGAAGAAAAAGGACGAAACCCTACGTTTCTGCGCCGATTATCGTCGTCTGAACAAGATCACAAAGAAGGACGTATACCCCCTCCCACGAATAGACGACGCATTGGATCGGCTCTGCAACGCTAAATACTTCTCGTCGATGGACCTCAAGTCTGGCTATTGGCAAATAGAAGTCGACGGAAGAGATCGCGAAAAGACTGCCTTCATCACCCCAGACGGCCTCTACGTGATCAAGGTCATGCCATTTGGACTGTGCTCGGCGCCTGCAACGTTCCAGCGCGTGATGGACACGGTTTTAGCAGAATTGAAGTGGCAGACCTGTCTCGTATACTTGAATGACGTCGTCATCTTCGCCGGAAATTTCTACGATCACCTTAGGCGCCTAGCAACAGTACTAGAGGCCATCTGGTCATCAGACCTTCATGTGAAGCCGGAAAAGTGCCGCTTCGCTTACGAGGAGCTTCTGTTTCTAGGCCACGTCATCAGCAAATCTGGAGTCCGCCCCGACCCGCAGAAAACAGCTGCCATCGCAAAGTTCCCGCAGCCCATCGACAAGGCAGTGCGTAGATTCCTTGGCATGTGCATAGAGAAAGAAATTGAACAAGAGGGGACACTTTCCAACACTGGCAACAGGAAACACGTTACGCCTAGTTTCAACATGATCCGTTGGTTGACGCGAGCATCAGAAAAAAAGAATGTGAAATAAACTTCCAGACAACGTTTTATTTTTTTTATTCCTTCCCACTAAAAGTGAAAAAGTTTTGCGAGTAAATGAACTTATACTTTGCAACTTTTTGTTGCGTTGCCTAGCAACAAGCTAGCGGCACGCTAGACGCGCGTGCATACGTCATGCGCCAGACAAGCCGCAGGAGTGAGCGAGGCCGGTTGCGCATGTGAAGCTCGCGTGGTCGGCGACCCGTCTCTTTTAGATGTAGCCCGTTCTTTGGGGCTCTAGGCGTTCTCTTGTGTTCCGTCTGCATTTCGACACGGCGCCGCTGCACTGAAGGACTACAGCAAGGTGAGGAATTTTGTTTGACAGTCTGCGACGCACTTCAAGCACATTTAGGCTTACTGCACAAAACTGAACCTATATAGTGATGCAGGTATCTAAAAACAGCTCCGCAGTCCAAGCCTAGTTAATATGAGTTAATTACTCGTACTGGGAGGTGTTTGCGACGCTTTCTATGAGCCCAAGCATAATTATAACCTATTTCGGTAGTTTTTTGGCACGCTCGCCGCACCTGGCTTTCTGATGAAAAGCACCTTGGCCGTGTGACGCAGTTTCGCGTGTACTAAATCTTACCGAGACAAGTGTTGGCGCTTTCTCTGACCGAAGACATTATTGTAACTAATTTCACCACTTTTTGGGGTACTTTTCAAGCACAGTGGCCGTGCTTGGCGCAGTTAGCGAAAAGCAGCTCGGCTGTATGCCGCAGTTAGTTTCGCGTGTACTGAATCTTACTGGTAGAAGTTCGTGACGCATTCTCTGACCCGAAAAAGTACTGTAATTTATTTGGTAACTTTTGGGGATATCTTGAGGCTTGCTCGCCGCGCCTGGGGTTGTGAAGCTGTTAGCAAAAACGCAAGCCGGCCATAGTGACTAAGTTCTGCGTGTACTGAATTTTAGTGGGACAAGTTTGTGGCGCTTTTTATAGCCCTGCAACAACATACACCATATTTCGGTACTCACGCTTCTCGTAAACGCGACGAGCGACTGCCGAGAGTGACAACACGGGAGTGTTGCATGCGCCGGCAGGTCGCATAAAAGATAACACGGAGGAGCTCAAGAACATGACATTTATATATTCTGACCGACTGAAAACAGGCTTTGCACCCACGAGTATGACTTGAGTGCGATTAGAAGGCATTCTGCGAGCGTGTAACATGGCCTGGCTGAGCCTGTGTTGTAGCCACCTTTGTGTACTTGGCGTATCATCGTGTCGACTGAGGCCAAGATGTTTTGGAAACACGCAGCCACCCGTGTATTTGTGCATTAAAGTGCCGGAAATAATGCCCGGGAAAGGTGGGGTGCTTGAAAATCGGTTGTCCAGATTTTATGGCATTGTTTGGGAGGAGTCCTAGCTGCGAAATGTACGTAAAAGCGAATTTATCTATAATGCCGCTCATTCACCACTTACGCACGTTTCGCCTCTACACGCAATACTCCTGTTAGGTCAATATACCGATATGATACATGCTTGTAATTTACTTTCTTTCAGCTGATGGCATCCGGTGGAGCATCGTACGGCAACCACTGCTGCTTGCCTGGTGCCACAACTTTGGATGAATGCAGGAGAAGCCCGGAACGAGCATTTAATTATTTAAAATAAACATTTAATTATTTCATAAGACGTCTTTTGTTTTCTTTATGAAATTGCACCTGACAGATTCGGCGCAGTCTTGTAAGGGTCAATCGCAATCATTTCTACTTAATAATGAAACGATTCCACGCCAAGGCTACTCGAGGTTCAGCAGAAGTGGGAAAAAAATGAATGTCGCGCCGAGCAGCGGAGCGGGCGTGGCATGTACCAACTGTTGTTCAAAACGCGCGCGCCCAGAACCCAAACCGGAAGGAGTCAATAACATCCGCTTGGTGTGCTACAGTCAATTCGGCTGCTGGGCTCTATGGGAGTGTCCGCTCTTGTTGAAATTTCTTTCTCTATGGCATGTGTGCCTACTACAGGCGCTTTGTCAAGGACTTTTCACGCATCGCGGAGCCGCTAACACATCTAACCAAATCTGATGTCGAGTTCAAGTGGGAAACGCCGCAGGCCGATGCATTTCAAGAACTCAAATGACGCATGCAGTCGCCGCCGGTACTTGCACATTTCGACGATGACGCCGATACCGAAATCCACACTGACGCCAGTAGCCTAGGCCTCGGTGCCGTCCTAGTCCAGAGGAAAGACGGACTTGAACGGGTGATATCGTATGCTAGCCGGTAGCTGCCAAAAGCGGAAGGCAATTATTCTACGACTGAAAAGGAATGCCTCGCCATCATTTGGGCTACAGCCAAATTCCGCCCTTACCTATATGGGAGGCCATTCAAAGTGGTCAGCGACCATCACGCGTTGTGTTGGCTAGCTAAATTAAAGGACCCTTCAGGACGGCTGGCCCGGTGAAGCCTCAGACTAAAAGAATACGACATCACTGTAACCTACAAGTCCGGACGGAAACACTCTGATGCCGATTGCCTATCACGCGCCCCCATTGACCCGCCGCCTCAAGATGACGAGGATGACGACGCCTTCTTTGGAATAATAAGCGCGGAAGACTTCGCCGAACAGCAACGAGGAAACCAGGAGTTAAAAACCCTAGTCGAGTATTTGGAAGGGCACACCGACGTTGTCCCTATGGCATGGATTGTCTTCGTTCGCGCTTAGAAACAACCTACTCGTGAAGGAGAACTTCGCACCAGTCCCCGCCAACTACCTTCTTGTTGTTCCGTCGGCGCTGCGTCCAGAAGTACTGCACGCCCTACATGACGACCCAACCGTTGGGCACCTCGGTGTCTCCCGGACGCTATCGAGGGTACAGGAAAGGTATTACTGGCCGCCCCTAACCGCCGATGTCGCCCGGTACGTCAAGACATGCCGAGACTCTCAGCGACGCAACACACCACTGAGAAGGCCAGTGGAATTACTACAGCCGATCAAGCCTCCTTACCGACCTTTTCAGCAGATCGGGATGGACTTGTTGGGAACGTTTCCGATATCAACTTCCGGAAATAAGTGGATCGTCGTGGCGACGGACTATCTGACCCGCTTCGCTGAAACTAAAGCTCTACCGAAAAGTAGCGCAGCCGAAGTGGCGAAATTTTTCGTCGAGAACATCATGCTGCGACATGGTGCTCCGGAACCTCATCACCGACAGAGGAACGGCTTTTACAGCAGAGCTCACGCAAGCCATTCTGCAATACAGCAAGACAAGTCACAGGAGGACAACTGCCTACCATGCGCAGACGAATGGTCTCACGGAGCGCCTGAACAAGACCGTCGCCGACATGCTAACAATGTACGTCGACGTCGAGCACAAGACGTGGGATGCGGTCCTGCCGTACGTAACATTCGCTTGCAACATGCCGGTGCAAGAAACCACACAGATCATGCCATTTAAGCTGGTTTACGGCAGGAATCCGACAACTAGTTTCGACGCCATGCTGCCGCACGTCAGCGACCAAGAGAGTCTTGACGTCGCCACTTATTTCCAGCACGCCGAAGAAGCCCGACAGCTCGACCGCCTACGGATCAAGATTCAGCAGCGCACCGTCAGCCGACACTGCAACCTCCAATGACGCTTCGTCGCGTACCAGCCCGGCGACCGTGTTTGGGTATGGACCCCGATACGCTGACGAGGACTGAGTGAGAAACTATTGCGGCGCTATTTCGGACCCTACAAAGTCATCCGACGCATTGGCGCGCTGGAATATGAGGTCGTGCCAGACGGCATTTCGCATACACAGTGGCGCCGCGCACCATCTGAAGCGGTCCACTTGGAGCGTCTTAAATCCTTTTATGGACGCTGACGAACTTTGTTATTTTGTTGTATTCTTTGCTACGAGTGCTTTTCTTTATTACTTTAGTTTGTTTGCAGCATCGGGGCAATGCATTTTAAGAAGGGGGGGGGGGGGGTATTGGCACGTGTACTTATCTTTATCGGGGACCACGTTTCGCCGCCTAAAAATGTTATCGCACAGCGCGGGACGCGCCTGCATGTGTCCGAAGTTTCTGGAAAGTTATCGATGCTTCTATACGCTGTCTGTTGTCGCCGAACCTTGCGTTAACTGATTTCATCACGTGACGCGAATGGTGTAGAACTTTGTGGAAGGCACGCGGGTCCCAACGATTAGTCTGGAACATTCGACAACTGCTGTATAAAAGCCGACGCGCTTCACCCACTGGTCAGATTTTCGACGAAAGGAATACAACAATTTCCTAGGTATACTTTGTGGCGCAAAATACATTTCTGGAGAAGGGACGAAGAAAGGGAGACAGTATTTTGCGCCACAAAGTATACCTAGGAAATCTTAGCACCAACTTGCCCAAGAAGAAGTCCTTTTGGAATACAACAAGAGCGGACACTCCCATAGAGCCCAGCGGCCGAATTGACTGCAGCGCACCAAGCCGTGGATGTTCAAACCTGAAGCACACTTGCGGTTTTGCTTTTGTGCGCGCGCGTTTTGAATTCTAGCTGGTGCGCGTCACGCCGGCTCCGCTTTTTTTTGCTTTTGCAGCAAATATTTATTTACATATTTTTTATTTACTAAATATTTATTTGCAAATTATTTTATTAGGTGAAATTGATTTCGAACGATCTTCACAAGCCTCCATTGAATATGTGCAACGTGCAATTTCATAAAGACACAAGACATCTTGTGAAATGTGGAAAAATTAACGTTTACTTTATTCTTTGTAAATGCTTGTCGCAGGCTTTTTGTGCATTCATCCAGCGTTGTGGCACCAGGTAAGCAGCAGTAGTTTCCGCAGGAAGCTCCACCACACGACATGAGCTGAAAAAATTACAAGCGTTATTTTGGTGACAACATGCAAGAATAATGCCTGTAGAGGCGAAGCGTGCGAAAGTGGTGAGTGGGCGGCATTACAAACAAAAGCAGTTCGTATTTACACACACGGCGTAGAAAATACCCGACTCATCCCAAGCAATACCGTACATACCACAAACATTCTAATTCCAAGCATTCCCCTCTTCCCAATACTTATATCCTGCATTTTAGTAGCACGAATGCGCGGGCAACGGCGCGTTTCGCGAATTTGGCTGCAACCCATGCGATCGACGGACGGAAAAAAACTTTAATGGAAAAAGGACCTGCGAGATTGCCAGCCCGGGCTCAGGCCACCTGGGCATTATGTGCGGTGAGGCATAGCCTTTCCACCGCTGCCCGGGCCCGCTGGATTGCCCATAATTGGTCGTGAGGCGATAGTACGCTACGAATACACAGCGGTGGCCACAACACAGGCTCTCAACCAGAGCATGCTGGACGCTCGCAGAATTCCTTCTACTAGCACTCAAGACAAAATGCGTGGGTGCCGTTCAGAAGAGAGAATTTTCGAGTTACTAGTTCCTGGCGTTTTAGCTCCTTGGCTTATCACTTGTGCGTTCTGCAGGCGCAAGCAACGCACTCCCGTGTTATCACTCTTGACGATTGCTCGTCACATTTTCGACAAGCCTGGGTACCGAAAGAAGGCTTAAATTGTTGCGGGGACATAAAAATTGCGACAAATTTGTCGCAGTAAGATTCAGTACGCGCCAAACTAACCGTCACCACGGCCGTGTTGCTTTTTGCTGCGTCACAACAAGCGCGGCGAGCGGGCCTCATAACATAAAGGTATCGAAAATAATTTTCAACAATGTTGGGCGTCAGAGAAAGAAAAGCGCCATGAACTTGTCAGTGCATTAAAGCGCGAAACCGTGCACCACGGCCGAGCTGATTTTCGCGGTAGTTCTGAACTTAGTGTCACACATTACTTCCCCCCTCGTTTTTGGCTTCTGGATTGGATTGGCGCGGCTCGCTACGTGCTTGCGCGCGCTTTTCCGAGCGCAGATTGGTGTGCGCCTGGTTTCTGCACTAGGCTGTTATGCGATCGCTTTTTCGAGCGCAGATTGATGTGAGCCTGGTTTCTGCACTAGGCTTTTGCACGATCGCCTGCTTTTTGCACTGGGCTTTCAAAAGGCGAAGTGAGCGTCGCTTACTGCGGAAGTGCAGCGCCGCGGGCCTACCGTGTATGGAAGCGCGCAGCAATGCCGGGAAACATTCATACAAAAGCAAAGGGTCAGAAAAGTGCGCTTTATTTTCCATTACTATGTCACGCTGGGTAACGCCGTGCGATCGCTTCTAATAAACGCAGAAACGAGTCCTTGCAGCGCATGTGCCCATTAATCGATGCCCACCATAGCCATATCAGGTGCGACTCGAGAAGCTGTAGAGTCACCCTGTAGCCGGCGGAGTCGAGGTAGCGCTTCACCTTCTGCCAGTAGCTTTCGATTTTCTGGGTGTGAGCGCCCGTGATTGGGTCTACAAAGTTCATGCTGTGGTTAACAGCCTCCCATTGCAAATTCAGTCTTGCTCCGTTAGCCCCCACCAAGTTCGGGATGCAGTTGTATGGGGCCCATTCATCACTGTGGATGGTGGTTCCCGGTTCAACGTTGGCTGCTATAATGGGGCCTAGCGTCGCCGCGTCTCGTCGGTCGACCTTGAATAGTCGGAGCTCCCCGGTGGTCACGCAGATCATGCCGAATACCCATGGTCCACGATCTGCAATGCCGCCGTAATTTTGGCAGCTCGGCGGAACGTTGTCGCCCGTCATCAGGCGGCCTCGATTGTATTTTCGCTTGCCGCGAAGGAGGCATTCATCAATTTGCACAATCCTCCCGGGGCCACCGAGTGGGGGTCGCGCCAGCAGCTCGTCCCGCACGACCTCACGAGCGTAGTTCCTCCAGTCGGCGATGACATGGTCCGACAGATTAAGCAAGTCGCCGGTCATCTCCTTCATGAGCCACGTGCCTATGTTTTTGCTCACGCAGTACGTGAGTCAAATCACTTGCCGCCTGCAGTAAGCGACGCTCACTTCGCCTTTTGAAAGCCCAGTGCAAAAAGCAGGCGATCGTGCAAAAGCCTAGTGCAGAAACCAGGCTCACATCAATCTGCGCTCGAAAAAGCGATCGCATAACAGCCTAGCGCAGAAACCAGGCGCACACCAATCTGCGCTCGGAAAAGCGCGTGCAAGCACGTAGCGAGCCGCGCCAATCCAATCCAGAAGCCAAAGAAGAAGGGGGAAGTAATGTGTGACACTAAGTTCAGAACTACCATTTTCGCTAACCGAGTCACAGCGCCAGGCGCGTCCACTGCGCTCGAAAGGTAGCCGAAAAAGTAATGAAATTAGTTTCAATAATGTTGGCAGTCAGAGAAAGCGCTAAAACTTGTAGTAAAATTCAGTACACGCGAAACTGCGTCACAGCACCCTGTGAGACCAGCGTGCCCAAAAACTACCGAAATTAGTTGAAACAATATTGGGGCTTATAGGAAGCGTCGCAAACATCTCCCAGTACGATTCTTTAATTCAAATTAGCTGCTCCAAGACGGCCACGCTATTTTTCGTTAACTGCGTCACAAGTCTAGCCTAGTTGCAGGGCAGTAAGCCTAATTGCTTGAAGTGCATCGCAGACTGTCGAACAAAGTTTCTCACCTTGCCGTAGTCCAACAGTGCAGTGCTGCCATGTCGAAGTTCCGAATGAACGCGATAACTCGCCGGGGAGCCACCAAACCAGGCTAAATCCTAAAATAGAAAAGCAGGCAGACGGGTGACCAAACAGGCCAACGCTCAGATGCGCGGCCGGTCTCTCTCGCTTCGGCGGTGTGTCTGACGAATGACGCAAACATCTGGCTCGTCATTAGCCGGTTCGCCTATCGCTAGGCAACGGAAGTAAGTCGCAAAGTTTAATTTAATTTATACACAGATATTTTAAATTTTTCCGGGAAAGAATAAAAAAAATAAAACAATTTCTGTTAATCTCATTTCACATTCTTCTTTTTTTCGATGCTCGCGACCCTAATTCGTCGATGTTAATACTATAGCATGACGTGTTTCCTGTTTCCAATTTTCGCCGAGTGTCCGCTCTTGTTCAATCCCTTTCTCCATGGCCGAGTGTGTTCGCCGCTACCGTTGTTCTTTGAGTATAGCCTACTTTTGAGGGCACAAGTTCGCCCGATAATACGCCAGTTTCTATAATCACAGTTTGGCTCCCTTCTTCACCATCACTACTACGTGACAATATCATACACCTCTGTGGAAAGCTAAGAGCGGTCGCGGCCATGATGCGCGGGAAAACGCCAATCAACCTAGGAGTTAATATGTAAGGCATCAGCAGAATCGCTAATTACATATGGTATAAAGTTATATGGTACATGATCTGACTATAAAGAGTAAGCTGTTGATCGCGTAGTCAAAAGAAATGTCAATAGCATAACTTATGGAACCGGACTAGAACAATCAGACACAAACGAAAGCATAATATTCTAGGAATACTTCCCGTACTGGAGCTATTTAAGTATATGGTTGTAACACACTATTGTTATTCAAATTCTTTTAAAGTGTTGGTAAAAAAACATGTTGCGTTACGAAAAACAGACAGGTATCTTAAGCCAAGGGTGTTAACAAACTATAGAAACAAAACAAGAAAGTATTATGTCCCTGATATTTTATTGAACTTGATGCAACACTGTATGATATAAATTCAAAAGGTAAAATGATGCAAAAAGTGAGGAAGTTGTATTCAACTGTTTACTGTAATATGTATTCTTTATTGGAATTCTTACGTGACTGGAAAACTTAGTATTTATTCTTTGTTTGTTAAAATATTTTACTTTGAAGTTGTATAATTTTCAATGGTAATTGTATGTTTCATATCACCAATGAAAGTTGAACTACCTGCTGGTTGGTCTTCTGACAAGCACGATGTGCTTAGATTGACCAGCAAACAAGATATGTCAAAAAATGTACTTGAAATAAACTCTGATTTCATTCGAAAAAAGGAACCCCATAGAAATCATTCTATATTGTGTTACTTCTCGTGATCAGCAAAACACGTCTATCGCGGATAAATCAAGGAAGTTTTAGGCATGTAAGACGTACGAAACGGGCTGCAGTAACTTAGCAATCACGCCGCCAAGACATGCTTACTTAATGCACCCCTTTTGTGATCGAAGCGACTCCTTCGTCCACGTTCTTATTATATTTAAACACAAGTAGGGTAGTGGGTTCATTATCGCGGAAAATCCTATCGGGGAGTCTTCAGAGTCGTTTGAGAACGAAAATTTCCTCTCATTTATCATCATCATCATCAGCCTGGTTACGCCCACTGCAGGGCAAAGGCCTCTCCCATATTTCTCCAACAACCCCGGTCATGTACTAATTCTGGCCATGCCGTCCCTGCAAATTTCTTAATCTCATCCGCCCACCTAACTTTCTGCCGTCCCCTGCTACGCTTCCCTTCCCTTGGAATCCAGTCCGTAACCCTTAATGACCATCGGTTACCTTCCCTCCTCATTACTTGTCCTCCCCATGCCCATTTCTTTTTCTTGATTTCAACTAAGATGTCATTAACTCGAGTTTGTTCCCTCACCCAATCTGCTCTTTTCTTATCCCTTAACGTTACACCTATCATTCTTCTTTCCATAGCTCGTTGCGTCGTCCTCAATTTGAGTAGAACCCTTTTCGTAAGCCTCCAGGTTTCTGCCCCGTAGGTGAGTACTGGTAAGACACAGCTATTATACACTTTTCTTTTGATGGATAATGGCAACCTGCTGTTCATGATCTGAGAATGCCTGCCAAACGCACCCCAGCCCATTCTTATTCTTCTGATTATTTCTGTCTCATGATCCGGATCCGCAGTCACTACCTGCCCTAAGTAGATGTATTCCCTTACGACTTCCAGTGCCTCGCTGCCTATTGTAAACTGCTGTTCTCTTCTGAGACTGTTAAACATTACTTTAGGTTTCTGCAGATTAATTTTTAGACCCACTCTTCTGCTTTGCCTCTCCAGGTCAGTGAGCATGCATTGCAGTTGGTCCCCTGAGTTACTAAGCAAGGCAATATCATCAGCGAATCGTAAGTTACTAAAGTATTCTCCATTAACTTTGTGGGCTCACAGTACGTCTCCGCGCACGGCGTCGCCAAGTGGCCCCCGAGAAGTGGAGCCTCACGACGCGGCACGACGGCGCACGGCGATAGACCCACCGCAGGTTCGAGCACCGAGCCGAAAGACCTGGACGGCTCTGGCCGTACGCATGGGCGCTCTCCCAGGAACACACGGCGTCCAGGACAGTTAAGGCGTTTATTGATCCCCAATGGCCAACATGTGCCAGACTGCACCCAAACACACGGAGTACACTCGGCGCCCGCGGTTCCCGATGGCGAGGAAGGCGGGGTACACGCCGCGTCGAACAATGGTTTACGCGCGCGGGCCGAAATGCGTTCGCAAACGCTACCTAGCGCTTCCCGTCAGCGACAATGGTCTGCGACGGTTCGGACACGCAAAATGTGACGCACTGAGCACCTGCGACTACCGCAAGGGCGGAACGCAAAGCCACTCAGCAAGCCACACTTACGCAAGCTGACAAAGCACGTGAACGTCCCCAGGCCGGGGCGTTGGGGGACGCAAATAGCTGGTCGCTCACGTACCTTGCAGCTTGCCTCTCGTGACCGGCGCTCGTCCCTGTCGCAGCACGACTCCCCCGCGCACGGCGATCGTCCCCAGTCGGGGCTTCTTCCCTACGTCACGCCCCACGACCCAATCGCAGGGCCGCGTAGCATGACGTCACGGGACGCGGCCGCGGCGCCCGGGGAAAACGGCGCGCGGTCGAGGGGTAGGCATTTGGGAGAGGTTTTCCTCGCAATGGCGAATAAGTCCGGAGCCTTAGGCACAGCAGCGACTGCGCCCCGGTAGACCGAAGGACTCCCACAACTTTTATCCCCATTTCTTCCCAATACAGGTCTCTGAATACCTCCTGTAAACACGCTGTGAATAGCATTGGAGAGATCGTAGCTCCCTGCCTGACGCCTTTCTTTATCGGGATTTTGTTGCTTTCTTTATGGAGGGCTACGGTGGCTGTGGAGCCGCTATAGATATTTTTCAGTATTTTTGCATATGGCTCGTCTACACCCTGATTCCGTAATGCCTCCATGACTGCTGAGGTTTCGACAGAATCAAATGCTTTCTCGTAATCAATGAAAGCTATATATAAGGGTTGGTTGTATTCCGCACATTTTTCTATCACCTGATTGATAGTGTGAATATGATCTATTGTTGAGTAGCCTTTACGGAATCCTGCCAGGTCCTTTGCTTGACAGAAGTCTAAGGTGTTCCTGATTCTATTTGCGATTACCTTAGTAAATAGTTTGTAGGCAACGGACATTAAGCTGATCGGTCTATAATTTTTCAAGTCTTTGGCGTCCCCTTTCTTATGGATTAGGATTATGTTAGCGTTTTTCCAAGATTCCGGTACGCTCGACGTTATGAGGCATTGCGTATACAGGGTGGCCAGTTTCTCTAGAACAATCTGCCCCCCATCCTTTAGTAAATGTGCTGTTACCTGATCCTCCCCAGCTGCCTTCCCCCTTTGCATATCTCCCAAGGCTTTCTTCTACCGGCGTTACCAGTGGGATTTCGAATTCCTCTAGACTATTTTCTCTTTCATTATTGTCGTGGGTGCCACTGGTACTGTATAAATCTCTATAGAACTCCTCAGCCACTTGTACTATCTCATCCATATTAGTAATGATATTGCCGGCTTTGTCTCTTAACGCATACATCTGATTCTTGCCAATTCCTAGTTCCTTCTTCACTGTTTTTAGGCTTCTTCCGTTCCTGAGAGCATGTTCAATTCTATCCATATTATACTTCCGTATGTCAGCTGTCTTACGCTTGTTGATTAACTTCGAAAGTTCTGCCAGTTCTATTTTAGCTGTAGGGTTAGAGGCTTTCATACACTGGCGTTTCTTGATGAGATCTTTCGTCTCCTGCGGTAGTTTACTGGCATCCTGCCTAACGGAGTTACCACCGACTTCCATTGCACACTCCTTAATGATGTCCACAAGATTGTCGTTCATTGCTTCAACACTATGGTCCTCTTCCTGAGTTAAAGCCGAATACCTGTTCTGAAGCTTGATCTGGAATTCCTCTATTTTCCCTCTTACCGCTAACTCATTGATCGGCTTTTACTTTACTACCCATTTACTACCCTCTCATTCCTCCAATAACACTGCTAGACTCGCCTCACTAGATAACGTTCTAACGTTAAACGTTGCCAGGTTCATATTCCAATGGCGGCCTGTCCGGAGCCAGTGATTCTTAGCACCCTCTGTAGCGTCGCAGGTCTGACCGCCGCCGTGGTCAGTTGCTTCGCAGCTGCTGGGGACTGAGGGCCGGGGTTTGATTGTGTTGTTCATATAGGAGGTTGTGGCCAAGTACTGCACCAGGGTGGCCAATCCTGCTGTGGTGAGGGAGTGCGTTACCGGTTCTGGACACCGGGATCAGGCCACACTTCAGGCCTGTTTATGCAATTTTATCAGCACGCGGATTTTTTTTTTAATCCGGTGGAAAATTGCCGGCACCGGGATTCGAACCACGGACCTCTTGCACTCGAGGCGGGTGTTCTACCTCTACGCCACCGCTGCAGCCTCTTATATATATGTATATGTAAAAGGAAGTGCTACCTTATCCACTATCGAAGACTCGGCCTTTCGACGCAGCAGAACATGGAAGTGCCCGATTTGGTCGCCTTTGGGGTGGGAGAAGCGACGAACTGCATCATTATTTTGCTCACTTCTCGTTTGCTCTGACGCCTCGATTACTTCAGGGGTAGCATTATGCACATTTCTTCTAAGCGACCATAAGGCTTTGTGGGCCTTAGTAGATATGTAATCTACGTGTTCATTCCAACGCAAATCCGGGGTAAGCTTTAAATCCAAGTATTTAAATGTTCATACTCTTTTTAACGCGACACCTTCAAAGGAATAAGCGCAATCAAAAATACTTTGTTTTCTAGTTGTAGACATGTAAACCGTTTTTTCAAAATTCAAAACCATTTGCCTGGTGTTGCACCAATTTTTTACCGTTTGCAAGTTTGAATTTAGATCGGTCTGATCGGCAGGTGATTCGATACGGTTATACAGTATGCAATCATCTGCGAAGAGCCTGATGGGAACTGTAATGTCTTGCGGCATGTCATTGATAAATAATAAAAATAACAGGGGGCCCAATACACTTCCCTGGGGTACTCCAAACTCCACAGGCGATAACGAAGACCGGTATCCCTCACACGCAACAAATTGGTCTCTATGGCTTTGGTAAGACGAAAGCCAGTCGGATAAGCGATGGTTGTTGAATATAGTTTCAATTTTTAATAGCAAGTTTGGGTGCGACACCTTATCGAAAGCCTTGGCGAGATCCAAGAATATTATGTCTGTTTCGCCTCGGTTATTTATTGTATATGCGAGATCATGAACAGTCTCTATTAGTTGGGTAGCTGTAGAGAGTCCCTGACGGAACCCGTATTGGCATTTGTTTAGGATATGGTAGTTGTCCAGGTAGGCCAATAATTGCTTAGATGTTATATGTTGAAGTAGTTTCGAACAAGTGATAGGGAGATCGGCCTATAATTTTCAACGTCGGATTTGCTGCCACTTTTATGAATTGGGATAACTTTAGAACGCCTCCATGCGCTGGGAAAGGAACTTTGGTCAATAGATACCTGAAAAATTGCAGTTAGAAATTTAGAAACCCACTTGCGTACCTTCGTAAAAATTCTTTAGGAATTCCGTCACGCCCCGTACTTATTTTAGTATTCATAATGAGTAAGAGGTTAAGTACACCTTGTTCGTAAATTTTTATATCTTGAAAAGGCTTCCAGATTCATCTGCAAAATCGGGCAGGAAACCATTATCGTGGGTGAAGACTGACGAGAAGAAATAGTTGAAATCCTGTGCCTTCTTTAGAGCGCTATCTCCAGTTTCAAGCGAGCGAGTCGCAACTGTGGGGTTAATATATTGCCAAAGTTTTCCGGGGGCGCTTTTCAGAAATTATTGTTATGTAACATTATAGAACCTATATTTAGGTTCTTTTATAACCCCTTTTCACTCTCGAATCATACTGGAAATGCAGCTTTTGTCGATTGGCCGGCAATTTTTTGAAGATGCCTTTCGCTTTCGTTTTAGCTTTCTTTTTGCATGAATTATCTCTCTGCTTATCCAGGGGTTTTTTCGTTTAGTTGTTTTTAAACGTTTTGGGACAAAAGCTTTCGATACAGTGCTCGACCATGTTTGAAAAGAAGTTCCATAGGTCGTCCCCGCCTGCGCCAGAGTGGAGAAGGCCTAGGAACTTATCCAACGAGACTTCGAGGTAATCTAAAATAGATACATCATCGGCTAATGTAAAATTCAAGACTGGTATTTTTGATGCGTGGACGAGTTTGCGCACAGACACATTTAAGGACGTCACTACCATATTATGGTCCGAAACACCATTCTCGATGTCACAGCCCATAATAAACGAACATGGGTGATTTGAAACGAAAACACGATCTAAAAGCGTTGAAGATTCCGCGCCCACTCTTGTGAAGCCGGACACAATTTGAGTTACGTTATAATTAAATGAAATATTTAATAATTGATCACTACTCCCTACTTCGGTTCCTTCTGAAGAATTCGACGCCCAATCGATTCCAGCCTAAATAAAACCGCCCGCAAGGCATATCTTGTCGTCTGGATGCACGTGCAAGTTCATAAAGGTTCCAAGTTTTCTAGTACTTCTACAGGGGAGTTGAGAGACCGGTACACACCGCCGATTAGCAAATTACGGTCATTCAGTGTAGTTTTAATCCAGACTATTTTGAGATCGCTTGGATCATTAAGTACTGTAAAAGGGATGTCGCTTTTCACAAGTATAGCTACACCACCCCCTCTAGTGCCCCGATTCTTTCTTATTATGGAACATCAGAGGGGCGTCACTTCGACATGAGTCACATCCGGATGCAGCCATGTTTCTGTTATTACTATTGCATCTGGATCGTGCTTTATTACAATGATTTCTAGGCTATCTTGTTTGTTAAGTACGCGCCTTGCATTCAGGTTAATGATCATAACGCACGCAGATTTATTTTGGTCGATTCAGTCGGACCCGAAGCCGAACGATGCGCGGCCGCAGGAGCCAGCTACGCGTATTGGCGACTGTTAACATCATCCCAGGTGTAGCGCACATTGTTAACTTTTGTCTTGTCAAAAGCCCATGTCACCTTGGCTCCGGTTTTCCTCTCCTCAGCTGTCGACTTCCGCAAGATTTTCCGAGCACTAGCAACTCTTTTGGAAAAATCTTGCACACTGAACGGGGTTCCCTTTAGTTTCGAGCAGTTTTTAAATATTTTAGATTTTTCCCTGAAGTCCCCTACTCGGAGCATCACTAGTCGACTTGTTCCTGGGAGCTTCTTGCCCAACCGATGAATTCTTTCGATAGATTTAAGTTTTGCTTTAAAATGTTTCCAAACACATCGTCATTAACTTTGATAGGAGTATTTCCTCAGTTTCAAGTGCGGCCTCTTCTATTCCTCTAACAATAATGTTATTGCGCTTTGAACAATTTTCGAGATCGTCGATTCGTTCTGACATTTCGAGGAATTGATCATCAATATTTCTCACACAACCTTCAACAGTAACAAGTCGGGTGTTCGAGTCATCTACGCACTGTAGTTTCAATTCTACTGTTTCCACTCTTTCTTGGACAACCGAAATGGCTGTCTCTGAGGTTAACTGCTTTACCTAAATTTCAGAAATTTTAGCAAGGATTTCTTTCTGCGTGTTTAGCATCTCTTTCACCATATCCTGAAGACGCCAATGATTCTCTTCGACATTTCCTGATAGCTTTATAAGTAGGCATGCTACTGAGAAACATTCGCTCGCGCAATTTATAAGCGTGTGTGGAGATGGTAGCACCACTATGCAAGGATAATTACTATGAAAGCCGTATTTTCTGTCACCAACCTGCCCAAAACGCGGCGTGCCAGGCGACATAGCCACGGCCATGTTGCCGTTTCCACTCAATAGCGACGAGCCAAATCCGTCCTTTATAGCGGCCAGCCAGGCTGTCACGTGGTCTCCAGTTGGCGCCAACGTGCTCGCACTAGCTGCGCCGTACGATGTATTCACGTGCAGCGGATACGCAGTCTTGGTCCGTGTTGAGTCATCGCAAACGTCTGCAGAAGCTACAACTATAGGCACGTTGTATGCAGGCCCGTAACAATGGTAAGCATTGCTCCCACAGGCAGCGGCAAGAGAAAGGATCCCAAAAAGCACCTGCACAAAAAACGGAGTGTCACGCGACATAGCCACGGTGGTGTTGCCGTGTCCACATGCTGTAAATAGCATTGGAGAGACCGTATCTATACCTGCCTGACGCCCTTCTTTATTGGGATTTGTTGATTTCTTTAGGGAGGACTACGCTGGCTGTAGAGCCGCTTTATATATGTTTCAGTATTTTTACATACGGCTTGTCTACACCCTGATTCTGTAATGTCTGCATGACTACTGAGGTTTCAAATGAATCCAACGCTTTCTCGCAATCAATGAAAGCTCTATATAAGGGTTTGTTAGATTCCGCACATTTTTCTATCACATGATTGTTAGTGTGAATATGGTCTACTGTTAAGCAGCCATGACGAAATTCTGCCTGGTCTTTTGGTTGCCAAAAGTTCAAGGTTTTACTGATTTTATTTGCGATTACCTTAGTAAATAATTTGTAGGCAACGGACAGTTAGCTCATCGTTCTATAATTTTTCAAGTTTTAGGCGTCCCCTTTCTTATGGATAAAGATTATATTGGCGTTCTTCCAAGATTGCGGTACGCTCGAGGTCATGAGGCATTGCTTATACAGGGTCCCAAGTTTATTTAGAACAATCTGCCCAACATACTTCAGCGAATCTGCTGTTACCTGATCCTACCCAGCTACCTTCCCCCTTTGCATACCCCCCAAGGCTTTCGGTACTTCTTCCGGCGTTACCTGTGGGATGTCAAACTTCTCTAGATTATTCTCTCATCCATTATTGTCGAGGGTGCCACTGGTACTGTATAAATCACTATAGAACTCCTCAGCAACTTGAACTATCTTATTCATATTAGTAATGATATTGCCGGCTTTGTCTCTTAGCGCATACACCTGATTCTTGCCTGTTCCTAGTTTCTTCTTCACTGCTTTTAGGCAGTAAAGAAGAAACTTGAACTGCTTGCACGAAGCTAAATACTTCTCGTCCGTCGATCTTCGATCCAGCAACTGGTAGATTTCAGTTGATGAAATGGACTGCCAGAAGACGGCCTTCATAACGCCTGATAGCTTATATCAGTTCAAAGTAATGCCCTTTGGTCTACGCAATGCTCCTGCGACATTTGAATGTATGATACACTCTCTTCTGCGACGCTACAAAGGGACCATTTGTCTCTGTTACCTTAACGACGTTATTGTTTTTTCTACCACGTTCGGCAGCCACCTTACGAGACTCGCTGCCATTCTTGCGGTCTTCCGAAAAGCAGGCCACCAAATTAACGCCATGAAGTGTCAATTCGGCCGCCGTCAGATTACTGTGTTCGTACACCTCGTTGACGCATCCAGTGTCCTACCAGATCCGGAAAAAGTTCGCGGCGTACGCAGTTTCCCTGGGCCCCGTTCTGCTTCTGACGTGCGCTGCTTCGTCGGGGCCTGTGTTCTTACTTTCGCCGTTTCGTCGTGAACTTCACCGTTTGACAGATCTTCTAGAGCACAAGCCATCCTGATGGATTCCGGAGCAGGCTCACACGTTCGCCACACTCATCAGGTTTCTGACCACGCCTCCTATACTTGCCGACTTTGATCCAACTCCACCGACCGAAGTCCGCACAGAAGCAAGAGGCCCTGGCGTCGGCGCTGTTCTCGCCCAACAGGAGAATGGTGCCGACTGCGTAATAGCTTACGCCAGCCGCCTGCTGTCACCTGCCGAGAGAAATCACTCCATCACCGAGCGGAAGTGCTTGGCTTTAGTTTGGGCCGACGCCAAGCTCCGGCCACATTTGTACGGCCACATGTTTTCGGTCGGGACAGACCACCACGCACTCTGCCGGCTCTCTTCCCTCCGGGACCCGACAGAATGGCTTCGTTGCTGGGCTTTGCGGCTCCAGGAATTTTCTTTTCTTGTCAACTATAAGTCTGGACGTCTGCACAAGGACGCTGACTGCCTCTCTAGTCAGCCCGTGGATCTTCCCAATCCTCCTGCGCATGATCCGGTGACCTGTGTGATTGCATTGATTGACATGACCGACATGCGCACTGCACAACAACGCGGCGCTTCGCTATAGTCCATCATCGCCGGAGTGCAATATGGTAGCACTGATGGCCCGTGTCGCATGTTCGTGCTGCCTGACGGCCTCCTCTACCACCTAAATATCAACCCTGACGGCCCTGAGTTGCTCCTTGTCCTTCCTCATCAGCTGCGATCCGTCGCTCTCGAACAACCTCATGATGCACCGACGGCGGGACACATTAGAGTTTTGCGTACATACGACCGCGTACGACGCCGGTTCCTCTGGCCGGGTCTCTACCGCTCTGTGCGTCGTTAGGTCGCAACTTCCGAATTGTGTCAGCGCCGGAAGCAACCTGCCCTGCCACCTGTCGGACGACTCAATCCAATTGAAGTTCCCTCTGAACCGTTCTTTCATGTAGGCCTTGACCTGCTTGGCCCTTTTCCGACGACGACTAGAGGGAATAAGTGGATCGCCGTCGCTACTGATTACGCGGCACGCTACGCGATAACAAAGACATTGCCGACTAGTTGCGCAACAGACATCGCCGATTTTCTCGTCCACGACGTCATTCTCCACCACGTTGCACCTCGACAGTTACTTACGGACCACGACCGCTCGTTCTTGTCTCGAGTTGTCGACGACCTTCTCCGCTCTTGTGCCACTGATAATAAGCCGTACCCGCCGTGGTTGCTCAGTGGCTATGGTGTTGGGCTGCTGAGCACGAGGTCGCGGGATTGAATCCCGGCCACGGCGGCCGCATTTCGATGGGGGAGAAATGCGAAAACACCTGTGTACTTAAATTTAGGTGCACGTTAAAGAACCCCAGGTGGTAGAAATTTCCGGAGTCCTCCACTACGGCGTGCCTCATAATCAGAAAGTGATTTTGGCATGTAAAACCCCATAATTAAATTTTTTTTTATAATATGCCGTCCACCCCCTACCACCACAAACGAACGGTGTCACGGAACGTCTCAACCGAACAATCACAGAGATGCTGTCGATGCACTTCTCCAACGATCACCGCGACTGGGACGCCATGCTGGTCTACGGGAAGTTCGGTTTTAACTCGTCCCGTAGGATATCCGCAGGATATTTACTCATCACCGCAGGATATTCACCCTTTTATCTTCTTATGGTCGCGACCCCGCATTGCCGTTTCGCAGCATCGTCCCTTCTGTGCCATGTTTTGCTACTGAGTGCGCTCGTGGAGACATCGAACGCGCTCACATGGCACGTCAGGTCGCCTGATCTTGTTTATTAGCCTCGAAGCATACAAAAATGAGCGTTATGACTGTTGCCATCGCACTGTTAAGTTCCTGCGAGGTGCTTGGGTGCTCCTTTGGTCACCATGTCGTCGGATTGGCTTCTCACGGAAGCTTCTCTCTCCCTACTCAGGGCCTTATGAAGACCTACGTCAAGTTAACGACGTAATTAAATTACGAGATTTCGCCGCTACAGTTTGATGCATCCTTAAGTCCGACGCCTGTTGACATCATCCACGCTTCCCGGCTGAAGCCATACTTTGCTCGCACTTCTCAGCCTACCATGCGCCGAGACGGCGCTTCACCACCCGGAGGTCCTGTTACGGAAGGATGAAAGAAGAGAGAGGAAGAAGAAGATTGCGGGACGCTGGATGTTGCGTGTTGTTGGCGGTCAGCCATTTTAACTACTCGGACACATTTTGTATATATTGAAAGACCACGGTCGAGACGACCACTTATTCCAATAAGGAAAAATGGCGCCGACGCACAAAACGAACACGAGTAGATGATTGGTGATAATTTTGTACAATTGAAGATGAAGTCCGCATAAGTGCTTACACTAATTTCTCCCGTGGACGGATGCGGCCAGCCTGGCCGCACATGAGACAGTGGAACGAATATGTGTTTCAGGCATGCTTCAGGCGGGAAACATGCACGATCTCTGTTCCTCGGCAGCGTCGGTCAGTTGGGGCATCAACAGGTGGTACACGACAGTTCCCCGGTGAGGTCTGCTCAAGAACTTTGCAGGGCCCAATATATCGAGCCTGAAGCTTCTCACATAAACCGGGTGCTCGCACAGGTGTTTATAGGAGCCCATCGTCACCAGGGCGGTAGGAAACGACGCGGTGAGTGGCATCGTACGGATTTTAGCGTTCGTCTTGGCTGGCGTCAGTGTTCATACCGGCGCGATGACGACATTGGGCAAGATGAGACACAAACTGGTCGCAAATTAATAGTGAAGCGTTGACGGCGCCAGAAAAGAAAGAAACGTCGAGTGATTTGGTTGGGTGGCGGCCGTATACTAAGAAAAACGGAGAGTATCGGGTGGTCCGTTTAACAGACGGGTTGTATGCAAATGTTACAAATAGAGAATCATATCCCAGTTACGATGGTCGCGTTGAATATACATGGACAGCATGTGTCACCCAGCGGTCGATGAAATCACTCTGTTAGGCCCTTGGTTTGAGCGTGGTAGCTAGACATTGCCTTGTGCACGGTGTTGGACCCTTGCAGAACTTGATTAAGACTGCTTGAAAGAAATGTCTTGACTCGGTCACTCAAAAGAACGCGAGGCGCCCCGTGACGTAAGTAGATAGCTTGCAAGAAGAAGGCCGCTACTTATGAAGCAGCTCCCGAACGTACTGAGGCTGTTTCAGCGTACCGCGTCAAGCGGTCAACAGCAGTGACGATTCCTCTGTTGTCGTATGGAGTAGGTTGGAGTGACCTGAAAAGGTCATTGCCGACGACAGAGAAGGGTTCAGTTGGAGAAGGAAGTGGTTGTAGCGTCCCAACCGGAGCAATAGTAGGTCGCTTACGGTGTTGACAAAGCGTGCACGAGGCAAGATATCTAGCTAGGCTCGTGGAAAAACCTGGCCAAAATAATCGGCTGCGTATGCGCTAGTGTGTTTTGTGGTAACTCAAGTGACCTGACGTAGGGTCATCGTGTGAGGCTTGCAGAACTGCAGCGCAAAAAGAGTGCGGTAGAACGGGAATGCACCGATGGCCTTCCGGGGGAAAAATCTACTGGTAGAGCACGTCGTCTTCGAACTTAAGAGTTCGAGCTGTTTCCATAGCCTGGCATTGGGTGAAGATGAAACACCGCTAAGGCGATTGGTCTTAATCAATAAAAATGTCAATAAGAATCGGCGCGCTGGTGAGTGGAAAGCACTGAAGGGCGGTTTGGTGGAGTCAAGGAAGCAATCGGTGTAATAGACGATGCGTCCTCCGTGTGGCCAATTTGACAAGGTGATGTGATGTGCTCCGATAATGGTGGTAATGGGCATCATGAAAGAGCATTGGCATCTTGGTGCTTCCTTCCGGACTTGTATGTGACATCGAAATCGTATGCCTGTAATCGGAGTATCCAGCGGCCAAGGCGTCCAGACAAGTTTTTGATTGTCGGCAACAAACACAGGGCACGGTGGTCCGTCACAACCGTGAAATCTGGACCGTGGAGATATGGACGAAATCTCTGAGTGGACCAGACAACAGCCAAACACTCTTGCTCGGTTGCCGAGTACTTTTTTTTCGCGGAAGTGAGAACGCGGATCGCATATGCAACAACCTTTTCGTAAAATTCGTGGTCGTGCTGCAGCAGTACGGCACCGATTCCTTGACCACCAGCGTCAGTATGCAGTAATGTAGGCGCCTTGTCATCAAAATGACAAAGAACAGGTGGGGATGTTAGTGCGCGTTTGAGTTCTTGGAACGCGGCTTCCCTCTGATCGTTCCCATCGAAGGAACTGGAACCAGCCAGGAGCTTGTGGAGGGGCTAGACAATGCTGGCGAAGTTCTGCATAAAACTTCGGAAGTATGAGGTGAGTCCAAGGAAGCTGCGTAGTTCTTTTGCAGGAAGTGGGCGTGGAAAGTTGAGCGCTTCAGAAATTTTGTCCAAACTGGGCTGGACGCCGTCTTTGCTAACGAGATGACCCAGGAATTTAATGGTTGTGCTAGCGAAACAGCACTTCCTTGTGTTTAGTTGAAGTCCGGCATTAGAAAGGCATGTGAGCACTTCATCTAAGCGTTGTAGATGGCCAGTGAAGGTCGAGGAAAACACGACGATGTCATCGAGATAACATAGACATGTTTTGCACATGAGGCCGCGAAGAACAGTTTCGATCATTCTTTCAAATGTAGTGTAGCATTGCATAGACCAAAAAGTATAACGTTAAACTCGTAAAAACCATCCGGAGTAGAAAAGGCGGTCTTTTCTTCGTCCACTTCGTGCATTGGAATTTGCCGATATCCGGAGTGAAGATCAAGGCTGGAAAAGTATCGCGCGCTTTGGGAAGACTCAAGGGCGTCATCGATACGGGGCATCGGATATAGATCCTTACGGGTGATCTCGTTTAGCGTGCTGTAGTCAACACAAAATCATACCGAACCATCCTTCTTCTGCACTAAAACGACGGGTGGTGACCAAGAACTGGAGGAGGGACGTATGATGTTTCTTTTCAGCATATCGGCGACGTTCTCCTCGATGATTTTGCGTTCGGCCTGAGAGGCTTGGTAGGGACGATGGCGTACAATAGTCTGGCCATCAGTGTCGATACGAATGAAGGCAGCTGAAGTCTGTCCGAGTGACGAAGTATCGATATCAAAGGAGGCCTGATGCTTCGTGAGCACCTTTAGCAACGCTTCACTCTGAGCAGCAGTACGGTCAGGACTTATCACGGAAGCAAGGGCAGATGAAGCAGATTTGCCCTGTTGAGGAAGAGCTTGCGAGGTGTCAAGAGGAAACAGGGAGACTGGTTGGGTACCCGCATAACAGGTCACTTCGGAGCCTTGAGGTAGGAATATTGTCTCAGTGGTCGCGTTTAATTGAGGCGATGATTAATGCAGAGCTTTCTTTGAACCGCACCAGGCAGGAAGTGAAGACAATCCCACGAGCAAGACAGCGGCCGTAAGGAGGGATGAACACGTCGCCATTGTTGATGTCCGTAGAAGAGAGACCTATGATTTGCTCGTGGCCGGGAGGCAGTACAGAATCGGCATCAGTGAGAAAACGCAGACGTGGCTCATCGGCACTTCCGCTGCAATGAACTGTCTCAGTCAGATGGACTACACGTTCACGGCAAGAGATTAAAGCGCACGCTGACGAGAGCAAGTCCTAACCTAAAATTAGTTCATGAGCACACGGGATTGAAATCGCGAACCCAATGTGATGACGGGTACCATCAATGAAGACGCGCGCTGTACATAGGGCTGATGGTCGAATCATGGCTCTCTTAGCCCCAATCAGGGATGATCCACTATAAGGCGTCTTCACTTTCCGCATACGAGAGCACAGGTCCGCACGCATAACAGATACAGTAGCTCCCGTGTCAATCAGAGCTAACAAACGCACAACTTCCACAGACACCAATAACGTGTTTGAAGGACATTCAGGAGGACTTAGAGCACTGCGCGGCGATGCCTTTTTCCCTCCAAGGACTGCACTGATTAGTTTTCCGGTCGGTGGACGTGCAGTTGGGAGACAGGTTGAAGTGGCGCAACAGAACGTCGGAGTGGCGATGAGAAGCGGCGTTTTGACGCACGTGTGCTGTGTGCGGTGTTGGAGAAGTCGGCCGGAGATGGAGATCAGTGAGCGGAAACATTATCCCATCTCATCCCATTATCCCATTATCTCATCGCGTTCGAATGCAGCGTACGCACGACGTTCATCTTGCCAGCGGCGTCAGCAAAACCGGAAGATATGTCCTCGAAAGCCGCAGTAATAACAGATAGGCCTCGACGAACGCCAGGCAGAGTAGTAATTCGGGCTCGCAGCTCGGGCGACTAAAGGCGCCAGGTGATCGTGAACAGGCGCAGGTGGTGTGATTAGAGACGGTGTGGCTGGCATTGCAGCAACCTGGGCATAAGAAGCCGGTTGTAGGCAAGGAGAAGCGTTGGCAAGGTGGGCTTTCTGCAGGGAGGCGAATTCCTCTTTAATGCCGCCCAGGTCAGTTGACGCAGGTTGGACGTCAGCGCTGCTGCAAGGGGGTGAGCCATGCGCTTGCAATTCCTCACGAATTATGGCTCGAATGATATACCGGAGCTCAATACTGTTTGCCAGGGGGTTGTCGGAAAAGTCCGGTTGCAAGCGGCTTCATTGCAGGGCATCGAGGCGCTGACAGACGGAGACGACGTCCGACACCGTCGAAGGGTTTTGAGCGGCGAGTGCCTTGAAGGCAGTAGAACCTATACCCTTATGAAGGTGTCGCACGCGGCTAGTTTCTGGCATGCCACTGTCGACACGGCGGCAAAAGCGCGAGGATATCCTCTATGTATGAGGTATGCGACTCGCCATAATGCTGGACGTCCTCAGACAGCCTCTCTTTCGAAACTTCCGAGCGAACCGTGGGTGCGCCGAAAATCCGCCGTAGCTGCGTCCTGAAAGACGACCAATCACGGAAGTTTCTCTCATGATTCAGTAACCATGTCTTGGCTACTTGAGGGACGTAAAATAAAACGTTGTTTAACCTCGATGTCTCCTTCCAGTTGTTGTGCTCGCTGACACGATCGTAGTTGTCAAGCCAGTCTTCAACGTCCTCACCAGGCAAGCCAGAGAAGATTTCAGGATCGTGATACCGGTTGTTGGCAGGGCTTGGGTGGGGGTGGCTGGTACTTCAACCGAGATGGTAGACGGTGTGGGCTAGTCTTGCAATATGGCGGCCTCTTGGCGGAAGCGGCGTCCCGAACGTAGCTCGAGGAGAGATCTTGAAGAGGAGTGAGGTCGAAGGGATCCTAAAGCTCCTCCACCATTTGAAAGACTACGGTCGTGACGACGCTTTATTCCAAGAAGAAAAAATGGCGCCGACGCAAAAAATGAACACGAGCCGATGATTGATGATGACTTTGTACAGCTGAAGATGAAGTCCGGATAAATGCTTACAATATATTCTAAATACAGTCTTTCTATACTCCCAACGTCCCGGTAGCCTAACTTGCGACATCAGCTTACCTAAGTAATATTAGATATAGGAGATATGCAATTACTGTAGGCTTTTTTGAATCCAGTAATAGCGAAATTTTCAGAATATTTACACCTCCTATTCCCTTGACACAAAACGTCATTTGAGACCAGAAAAACTGAAGTAATTTTTACCCGGCGACGCTTTCGACCACCATTATTGAACTTTTACCTTCACAGCGTTGGTCTGGCATACTCATCTCTGTACCCAATCTGTGCAGTAGATAAAACCATTGATAATTTTCCTTATTCTGCCGCCATTTTTCTTCTTTAAGGAAAAACATCTTAGAGCCAACGTTCACGTAACTTGGTTTATATTTCTTCATTTTAGATATTGTCACGTGGTAGTGACGTATAAAGAACACAGTAGCAATACTGTGATTTACGAAACTACAGTTTTATTTGGCGAACTTGTGCCCTCAAAAGCAGGCTACACTCAAAGAACGGCGACAGAGGCGAACACAGTCGGCGATGGTCGAAAATCTCATCAGCGGGACAAGCGCGTCGGCTTTCATACATCAGTCGTCGAATGTTCCAGAGTAGTGGTTGTGACCCGCAAGCCTTCCACAAAGTTCTACATTATTCACGTCGCCCACACATGTGATCAGATTACACAAGCTTCGGTCACAGACAGCGGATGGAAGCATCGATAACATTCCAGAAATTTCCGATGCATACAGGTGCGTCCTGCGCTGTGCGATAATATTTGTTAGGCGGTAAAACGCATCGCCCGATAACGACAAACAAGTGCACGTCTCAATACCCCCCTCTTAAAAAGCATCGACCCGATGCTGCAAACGAAAGTAACAAAGAAAAACTACTGTAGTAAAGAGAACAACAAAATAAGGAAGTTCGTCAGCGTCCGTAAAGTGGTTTAAGAGGCACCACGTGGACCACTTCAGATCGTGGGCGGCGCCGCTGTGAATGCGAAAAGCTGTCTGGCACGACCTCATACTCCAGTGCGCCAATACGTCGAATGACCTTCTAGGGTCCAAAATAGCGTCGCAATAGTTTCTCACTCAGACCTCGTCGGCGTATCAAGTTCCAGACCCAAACATGGTCGCCGGGCTGGTACTCGACGACGCTTCGTCAGAGGTTGTAATGTCGGCTGTCGGTACGCTGCTGAATCTTGATCCGTAGGCGGTCGAGCTGTCGGGCTTCTTCGGCGCGCTGGAAATAAGTGGCGACGTCAAGATTCTCTTGGTCGCTGACGTGCGGCAGCATGGCATCGAGACTAGTTGTCGGATTCCTGCCGTAAACCAGCTTAAACGGCGTGATCTGTGCTGTTTCTTGCACCGTCGTGTTGTAAGCTAATGCTACGTACGGCAGGACGGCATCCCAGGTCTTGTGTTAGATATCGACGTACATTGCTAGCATGTCGCCGAGAGTCTTATTCAGGCGCTCCGTAAAACCATTCGCCTCTGGATGATAGGCATTTGTCCTCCTGTGCCTTGTGCGACTGTACTGCGGAATGGCTTGGGTGAGCTCCACTGTAAAGGCCATTCCTTTGTCGGCGATGAGGACTTGTGGGGCGCCATGTCGCAGCAGGATGATCTCGACAAAGAATTTCGCCACTTCGGCTGTGCTAACTTTCGGCAGTGCTTTCGTTTCGGCGAAGCGGTTGAGGTAGTCCGTCGCCACGACAATCCACTTATTTCCGCGGGGTGACGTCGGAAAGTGTCCCAAGTCCATACCGATCAGCTGCAATGGTCAGCAACGAGGCTCGATTAGCTGTAGTAATCCCGCTGGCCTTGTCGGTGGTGTCTTGCGTCGCTGACAGTCTCGGCATGTTCTTACATAATGGGTGACGTCGGTGGTCAGGCACATCCAATAATATCTTTCCTGCATGCTCGATAGTGCCCGGGAGAATCCGAGGTGTCCAGCGGTCGGACGGTGATGTAGGGCGTGCAATACCTCTGGATATAGCGCAGAGGAGACAACAAGAAGGTAGTTGGCACGGACTCATTAGAAGTTCTTCTTTACGAGTAGGTTGTTTTGAAGCGAGAACGAAGACAATCCTCGCCTTAAGGCCCTCGGGACAGCATCGGTGTGCCCTTCCTAATAATCGACGAGGTTTTTCAGCTCCGGGTCTGCTCTTTGCTGTTCAGCGAAGTCATCCGTGCTTAATATGCCAAAGAAGGCGTCGTCATCCTCGTCACCTTGCGGCGGTGAGTCAATGGGGGCGCGTGATAGGCAATCAGCATCACAGTTTTCGTCCGGACTTGTAGGTTACAGCGATATCATATTCTTGCACGCTTAGACTCCACCGCGCCAGCCGTCCTGAAGGGTCCTTTAAATACGCTAGCCAACACAAGGCGTGATGGTCGCTGACGACTTTGAATGGCCTGCCATCCAGTTAAGGTCGAAATTTCATTGTAGCCCAAGCGATGGCTGGCATGCCTTTTCGGTTGCAGAATAATTGCCTTCCACTTTTGACAATGACCCGCTTGCATAAGCTATAACGTGTTCAAATCCGCCATTTCTCTGGAATAGGACGGCAGCGAGGCCTGGGCTACTGGCGTCAGTCGTCGAAGTGCGCAACTACTGGGGGCGACTGCATACGTCGTTTGAGTTCTTAAAATGTGTCGGCCTGTGGCGTTTCCCAGTTGAACTCGACATCACATTTTCTTGGTTGTGTCAGCGGTTCAGCAATGCGTGAAAAGCCCTTAAACAAGCGCATATAGTAGTCACAGATGCCAAGGAATCGACGCACTGCCTCCTTGACGATGAGCTGCGGGAACCTCGCCATGGCAGCAGTCTTCTGCGGGTTGGGGCGGACTCCAGTCTTGCTGTTGACGTGGCCTAGGAGCAGAAGCTCATCGTAAGCGAAACGGCACTTCTCTGGCTTTAGAGTGAGCCCTGATGATTTGATGGCCTCTAGTACTGCCGCAAGCCACCTAAGGTGTTCGTCGAAATTTCCGGCAAAGACGACGACGTCATCCAAGTAAACAAGACAGGTCTGCCACTTCAATCCTGCTAACATCATGTCCATGACGCGCTGGAACGTTGCAGGCGCCGAGTACAGTCCGAATGGCATGACCTTGAACTCGTAGAGACCGTCTGGCGTGATGAATTGGGTCTTTTCGCGATCTGTCTCGTCGACTTCTATTTGCCAGTAGCCAGACTTGAGATCCATCTACGATAATTATTTTGCGTTGCAGAGCCGATCTAATGCGTCGTCTATCCGTGGAAGACGGTACACTGTAAAAAATTTCCGTGATTTTACGGTCAAACCTGCCGTAAAAATTACGTAGACCGTTCAGTTTCATGAAAAACGGCGGAATCCTACGTAAAAAAAACGGACGTGAGCTCTGTTTTTGAAATACGGAGAACCGTCCGTAATTACATGTGGAGGGCAACTGAGCATGTTAAGAGCGAATAATCACCACTCAACGAATATAAAGATAGACACGGCCCACGTTTACCAGCTGTTACATAATATCACCATAGGTAACGCTGCTTGAACATTATTCGTAGGCGAATCGTAAGTACGCACACACAAACGGAAGAGGTTTCAGTGGTGGCGCTGCTTACCACCCTTCATCGCTTCTACACGACGGGTTGCATTTCTCCGCCGCAACAGTACAGAGTGGAAAGTGGCTGGAAATGGCGGTGTGTGGTGGTGGTAGACCTGTTGCATTTGGGATTTCACTGAGAGAATAAGAAGGAATCGACGATGGACTGCTACACAAGTAAGTGATTTAAGTGTTCTTTTTGTTGTTGGTGCATGTCGCGCGTGCGAAATGCACCGCGATGGCCGCTGACGGGCTCAACTGTGTCGTGTGAGCATGCACTGTCAAGGCCCTGTAACGATATTCCCGCTTGGCCGTAAGGATTGATAAAGCCGCGGCATTGCGAGTCTGTGATAAATGGTGTAGCGTGTGTTGTGCTGATTTCATATAGAGTACATTGAGACGCGTAGGCAACATCAGCGAAGATGTCGTCTGTAGCAGTTCGTTATCGGCTGTATGTGGCAGCTGAGGTTTACTGACGTTGGCATTCCAGTTTTGCATTCCAATTGCAACAGTTTCCAGTTTTGCATGATGTGTTCTTGGCATTCCAAAATAAAGTGAAGTTACTGTTCTCCTTAGCAATCTCTCACGGCGCGTTGTAACACTATGTTAGCCGTATTCGGCGACGCATTGCATCACAGCGAAATTCTATTTTTCCTTAAGCTTATGACGCAGTGTGCTTGGCGTGCATAATCGCTGTGTTCATACCCGTAATTGAAAGACTGCTTCTGGAATTGAAAGTCTGCTTGTGTATGAAGACCTCATGGAGCATGTTGCATGCGATGCCCCTACATCACAGTGAATGGACGGTGTAGCGTGCTTGCTGCCGTAACCTCGTGCGGTCTGCAGTGTTAGGTAACACTGGTGTAACACGGTGCCTTGGAACACTTTGGGATCGAGCCCGAGCAATCGTGCGCGATCGCACTTGAAAGTGTCCGCGTGATACCCATTAAGGGTCGCTGGAGAAGAAATTGATTATTTTGCTAGCTGGTAAACGGCATCAGATGTTTCGTGAATTTTTGTTTTTGTTTTGTTTTTACTTCATACAGCTACCAGGCTGACTATCAACGTTCTGACGCAATACGTCAGCATTTAACGTAATCTGGGAGTGGATTGCCACGTAAATTTTGCCCATCTGCGGCCGTAATTGTAAAGCAAGTGCATGTGATAAGTAATTTTTAACGTAACCTTGACACAGAATAGCGGTGCCCAAAAGTGTGTAATGGACATAAAAAGTTACAAATGTTCCAAACTGGTATAAAAAAATCAAAAGATATGTCAACACTGATGTTAAAGGCTGGTTCTAATACTGACTGTCTCTAATTGCGTAGACTAATTTTCAGCATATAGGCATCAATACAATAATTATTCTAAAATACATGTTGTGAGGTATGTAGAGCAAAATGTCTGCTGTTTTGCTGAATAGAAGGTGCTTCATGAAGTCCTTTCTTTAAATGAGTTGAACGATACAATTGAAGACACCAAACGATACAACAGCAATCGGTAATTCGGTGACAAGCTTATGTGCAAGAGTATTTGTATATGAACATGTTTTTGCTTTACTGTGGGCGACCGGTCTGAAAATACCTGATATTATTTGCTTCAATTGCAGCTATTGCACCAGTGAAGGATGTCTGGGTGCCGGTTTGTGCACAATTTCTCAGCCAGCGGGCCTGAGAAAGTGTGCCACAGCAGTCTGTGTAGTGGTGCTCTTTGTTCTGGTAAGCTGTGCCATTCCATTGTATATCTGTCTTGCATATGCAGTCTTATTAGACAGTGATTGCAAATGTTGGTGGAATGACGAGGCCTATGCAAGTAGAGTAATTTTTGCAGGTGCATTCAAAGAATAATTGATGATTTGTTTTCCTGTGGCAACAAATTGGTTCAGTATGAGCACGTCAACTTGAAAGGGATATTGTTTCATACCTGACTTGGTTGCACATATGAGTGGTGTTTAAAAAACACTTATAGTGCCAGAGTTCAAGACTTGAGGCAACAGATAAAACACGCACCAATAAAATAACTGTTTGTCTAGTATTGGCTTAATGAGTATGCAACAACACTGCACACTGATCGTTAGCACTGTCATGGCTCCATGGTAACTAAGATTAGCCACGAATAAGCTCACTGTTAGCTAGTGTTGAGCTAACTATAACAGGTGAGTATGCGATGATGTAATTAAGTGCAACATTGGAAGGCAACGTAACAATGTAAAATTATAGCCTGAGCTCGCAGCTATGTTGCGTGGTCAGGCGACCAAAAGATATGAATATTTAAAAGGGAACAAACAGTGCTACTGCCAGTACGAAGTGACGGCGTTGTACACAGCAACATATTCCCTTTGTCCTATCTGTAGCCCTAATCGGTTCCCTTCTAAACATGCACCAACAAGCAGCCCAATTCAGAACGCTCCGGCAGGTTGATCTGAATACTTCAATTTGCCAAGCAGGTCAAATGATGACAAGCTAGCATAGTGGGAGCTATTCTGAAAGTTATGTCTGCTATGAAAATGTGTCATGAAGATACTTCACTGCTAAAAATTTGGTGTACAACTGCACAAAGCGGCATCAATAGCTATGTTGCTCCCCCATGTGTCAAGGGTCTGTGCATGTTTTGTAAGATAATCCTTGAGTCGTCAGCCGGTTTGTCCTACATGATTGCGGCTGCAGGACAGTGGGATATTGTAAACAGCACCAACCGTAGTACCTATGAACTCCAGCACATACTTTTTGATGTAAACTTCACGTGTTGCCCTGGTCCGGTTAGCATTGTGTACGTGCCCAGATTGCTTGGCACTGAAAGTAAAAAGGTAGTTTCAACTCTCTGAGTAATTTGCTTAAATTGATGGTTGCCTTTGTGTACAAATTGCATAACAGTCATAGGCCTTGGCTTTCTTGAAGTTGTCTGACCTGAGACGTCAGCTACATTCAACTCCATTAAATGCTTCTTGGCAATGCATGCTAAAAGGCAGTGCGAACGCACTGTTGAAAGCAAACGTACTTGGTTATGAAGGCTCCCCTCCACGTCGGGGTGGTACGAAGTGTTAAATGTGCTCTCCGGTGTTCCTGCAGCAACAACATGCTTCAGTGTTCAGGTGCACCAATAGAAAAGGTAGAAACACCTTTGAGTGCAGGGAATAGCTCCAGCTCGATGCTCACCACAGAAAATCTTCAGGCCTAGATAGTGGAGTTTGCATTTCAGTAGTAGTTTTGCTTACTTGAACATGCGTGGCACTTTGTAGGAAAAATTAAAAAGTTGCTCAACCACTTTAATTGCGACTTTTCACTGCCGAGAACACTGTCAGCTAGTCGTAAAACACTAGCTGCTGAAAGAACCAGCGTAGTAAAGGTATTCTGCTTTATTGGAAACTTTCTACCCTATATGACGTGAAGTAAGCCTACTAAATGGGTTGAGTGATTTTTCTGTCTTCTCTACAGTGCTAGATGAGCTCATGGAAGGGGAAAACTACATTTCAATGGATGAAGTGCCAACAGAGACAGCACAGTCAGAAAGAACAAAGACAGGACAAGGTGCTACTTGCAACTGTTTATTGAGGTCAAAAGCACTAAATATATAGCCATGGGGAGAGGGGGAAGAAGAAAAAAAAAGAAGCACTGATTACGTGAATGCACATGTGCAAAAATATGGAAGAGGCATATGAAGGGAATCATAAGATTAACCAAAATCTAAAACTTATCTAAAAACATGCGTTCATTTCTGTAAATAGTCGGAGACAGGTGTCGACACAGGCGTCCCCTCTTTTCTTAGTCTGGTTGGCCTCCAAAACTTCACATGCCACAGTGTCTTTGCTTTTAAACATGATTGTTGTATCAGGAAGCCTTGCTTCACGTGCTTGCTTATTCTCATTCTCACATGCCTTGCAATGAAGCAGCAAGTTTGAGCCATAACCATTTTTGAGTGAAAGCTTGTGCTCCTGCAGGCGTTCATTAATACATCGGCCAGTTTGTCCGGTTTACTCCTTCCCACGCTTCAGCGGTATGCAGTATACGACCCCTTCTCCATACTTCACAAAAGGTTTTGTGTGTTTATTAGAACACTCTACTTTCTTAGTCATCATATCCAATCAGACGGCACAAAGTAGCAAGTTTTTGGGGCTCGGAAGAAACCGCAGGAATTTTGTATTTCACGATGACATGTGTAATATTATGCACTGCTTTGTGAGAATACGATATCACCACTGGTTTAGCTTTCTGTTCCAATGTTTGACCTTCTTCACTGCTTCAGTTTCTTTCTTTATGCACCTTCTTCAACAACGCCTCCGAAACTTTGCTCAAAACCAAACAAGGAAAGCCAGCTTTCTTGAACTTCAAAATCTGTTCGGCAAAGGTTTTGTGTGCCTTATGACAGCACAATTCTTTAAGGGTACATTCAAGGCACATAGTGGCAATCGCACGTTTAAGTCTTGGAGTGCATAGACTTATACTGCAACAATTAATTGCAGGGTCGGTATACCGACCTCGTGCCCGCAAGGAATTTCTGCCGTATCCAGTGGCGATACCGTATTCTCACGAAGTGGCGCGTAATCTTAAACACGTCGCCGCAATATATAAAATTCCTGTGGTTTTTGCTGCGCCCCGAAAGCTTGCTACTTTGTGCCGCCTGATTGGATCTCATGACTCTAAAAGTAGAGTGTTCTATTAAACATACAAATCCTTTTGTGAACTGTGAAGAAGCGGTCGTATACCGTGGAAGTGTGGGAAAGAGTATATCGGGCAAACTGGCCGATGTATTAGTGAACACCTGTGGGAGCACAAGCTTTCGCTGAAAAATAGTTATGGCTCAAACTTGCCACTTCATTGCAAGGCCTGCAAGAATGAGAATAAGCAAGTATGTGAAGCAAGGCTTCATGATACAACGATCGAGCTTAAAAGCAAATACAATGTGGCACATGAACTGTTGGAGGCCAACCAGGTTAAGAATAGAGGGGATGCCTGTGTCAGCATGCCTGTGTCTGAATATATACAGAAGTGAATGCATGTTTTCAGATAAGTTTTAGATTTTGGCTAATCTTATGATTCCCTTCATCTTCTGTGTTCTCGCGCGTGTGCCTTCACACAAGCAATGCTTCTGTTTTTTTCTTACCCTTCTCCCCATGGCTACATATTCAGCTGCTTTTGACCTAAATAAACAGTTGCAAGTAGCGCCTTGTCCTGTCTTTGTTCTTTCTTACTGTGTTGTCTCTGTTGGCGCTTCATCTTCTGAAAGCTCTGCACCAAGTAGCCCCACAACGTGTTCTACTGGAAAACTACCACTAGACAGTGATCTTCCATTTCTTGACCTCATTGTTTTCTTTGGTGAGTGTCATGTGCACTGCATCTATGCCCCATCTTTTAAGGAGGGAATTCTGCCTTTCGCATCAGCGCACTGTTCGGCTGTGAAGCTCTGTCACAGAAGCACGAAATAGCATCCTCAACAAGTCGAGGAGAACTTCTATACCCAGGTCTAACATTGGCCTACAGTGGTGTGACCACTGTTAGATCACATTCAGAAGGTCAGCCATAGTCTCAAAAAGACTGTTGGGAGAGCTAGAACATTTATTTGTCACGTCAAGCAATCTGGGTTCAAAAAGGTGAATCAGACCAGGCCTTGACGCAAAGTGTAGCAAGAGGCACATGCAGCAGTTCAAGTGTGTGGTTGTTTACAACATCCCGCTGTCCTGCAGCTGCAACTAGGCAGGACAAATAGGCCTAATATTTATTTGTGTGAGTGTGCGTGCATGTGTGTGTGTGCGTGCGCGCGCGTGTGTGTGTGTGTGTGTGTGTGTGCAATTAACCAAAAGTCTTAGCCTGCGCTCGTGTTGTTTGGCCTTCTCCCGTCTTTTCCTGTTGTCCCCAAGTAATCAGTTGGTGTCACATTCTTATAGAATTTGCAGTTAGATTCATGCTTTGGAACATGATCAGAAGCTACCAAATGGATGACATAATCCATCTACATGTGTTGGTGTAGATAAATGTGTCTGCGCAGTAGGGGTAGGGCATCATATTGTCACGTGGTAGTGACGGTGAAGAAAGAAGCAATAACACAGTAGCAATACTGTGAACGAGAAAACTAACTTTTATTGGGCGAACCTGTGCCCACAAAAACAGGCTACACTTATAGCACAACGATAGCGGCGAACACGGTCGGCGATCGTCGGAAAAACTGATCAGCGGGTCAAGCGCGTCGGTTTTTATAGATCAGTCGTCGAATGTTCCAGATTACCTGATGGGACCCGCGTGTCTTCCACAAAGTTCTACACCATTCATGTCACGCGATGAAATCTGATAACACAAGGTTCGGCGACAACAGACACGCGGATAGAAGCATCGATAACTTTCCAGAAACTTCGGATACATGCAAGCGCGTCCCGCGCTGCGCGATAAGATTTGTTAGGCGGTGAAACCTGGTCGCCCGATAAATATAAATACACGTGTCAATACCCCCCTCTTAAAAAGCATCGTCCCGATGCTACAAAGAGAGCGAAACACAAAGGAACACTTATTAAACATAAGTAACAAAACAACGAAAAGAAATAAAGTCCAAAGGTCAGTTACACGAAGTCCCAAAGTTCGTCAACGCTGGTGGTACGGCTTGAGCCGCACAACGTGGACAATTTCAGGTCGTGAGCGGCGCCGCTGTGACAGCGAAATGCCGTCTGGCACGACCTCGTAGTCCAGTGCACCAATACGTCGGATGATCTTGTACGGTCCAAAATAGCGACGCAAAAGCTTCTCGCTCAGTCCTCGTCGGCGTATAGGGGTCCATACCCAAACACGGTCGCCGGGCTGGTACTCGACGAAGCGTCGTCGGAGATTGTAGTGTCGGCTGTCGGTCCTCTGCTGGTTCTTGATTCGCAGGCGGGCGAGCTGTCGGGCTTCTTCGGCGCGCTGGAGATAGGTAGCGACGTCAAGATTCTCTTCGTCCGTTACGTGCGGCAGCATGGCGTCGAGCGTCGTCGTCGGGTTCCTGCCGTAAACCAACTTGAACGGCGTGATCTGTGTTGTTTCTTGCACCGCCGTGTTATAAGCGAATGTTACGTACGGCAGGACGGCATCCCAGGTCTTGTGTTCGACGTCGACGTACATCGCTAGCATGTCGGCGAGGGTCTTATTCAGCCGCTCCGTAAGACCATTCGTCTGCGGGTGGTAAGCCGTTGTCCTCCTGTGCCTTGTCTGACTGTATTTCAGAATGGCTTGGGTGAGCTCCGCTGTAAAGGCCGTTCCTCGGTCGGTGATGAGGACTTCTGGGGCGCCATGTCGCAGCAGGATGTTTTCGATAAAGAATTTCGCCACTTCGGCTGCGCTACCTTTCGGCAGTGCTTTTGTTTCAGCGAAGCGGGTGAGGTAGCCCGTCGCCACGACGATCCACTTATTTCCGGTTATTGACGTCGGAAAGGGTCCCAGCAAGTCCATCCCGATCTGCTGGAATGGTCGGCAAGGAGGCTCGATTGGCTGTAGAAATCCGGCTGGCCTTGTCGGCGGTGTCTTGCGTCGCTGACAGTCTCGGCATGTTCTGACATAACGGGCGACGTCGGCGGTCAGGCGCGGCCAATAATACTTTTCTTGTATCCTTGATAGTGTCCGGGAAAATCCGAGGTGTCCAGCGGTCGGATCGTCATGTAGGGCATGCAATACTTCTGGACGAAGTCCTGACGGGACAACAAGAAGGTAATTGGCGCGGACTGGCGAGAAGTTCTTCTTCACGAGTAGACTGTCTTGAAGCGTGAAGGAAGATAATCCGCGCTTAAATGCCCTGGGGAGAACGTCGGTGTGCCCTTCCAAATAATCGACGAGGCCTTTAAGTTCCGGGTCCGCTCGTTGTTGTTCGGCGAAGTCCTCCGCGCTTATTATTCCAAGGAAGGCGTCGTCATCCTCGTCATCTTGCGGCGGCGGGGCAATGGGGGCGCGGGATAGGCAATCGGCGTCTGAGTGTTTTCGTCCGGACTTGTATGTTACGGTGATGTCGTATTCTTGTAGTCTGAGGCTCCACCGTGCCAGCCGTCCTGAGGGATCCTTTAAATTCGCTAGCCAACACAAGGCGTGATGGTCGCTGACGACTTTGAATGGCCTGCCATATAGGTAAGGGCGAAATTTCGCTGTAGCCCAAACGATGGCGAGGCATTCCTTTTCGGTTGTAGAATAATTGCCTTCCGCTTTTGACAACGACCGGCTAGCGTAAGCTATCACGTGTTCATGTCCATCTTTTCTCTGGACCAGGACGGCGCCGAGGCCTAGGCTACTGGCGTCAGTGTGGATTTCGGTATCGGCGTGTTCGTCGAAGTGCGCAAGTACGGGCGGCGACTGCAGGCGTCGTTTGAGTTCTTGAAATGCCTCGGCCTGCGGCGTTTCCCACTTGAACTCGACGTCGCATTTAGTTAGCTGCGTCAGCGGCTCAGCGATGCGTTAAAAGTCCTTGACAAAGCGCCTATAGTAGGCACACATGCCAAGGAATCTGCGCACTGCCTTCTTGTCGATTGGCTGCGGGAACTTTGCGATGGCAGCTGTCTTCTGCGGGTCGGGGCGTACTCCAGATTTGCTGATGACATGGCCTAGGAATAGAAGCTCATCGTAAGCGAAGTGACACTTTTCCGGCTTCAGGGTGAGCCCTGATGACTTGATGGCCTCTAATACTGCCGCAAGCCGCTTAAGGTGATCGTCGAAATTTCCGGCGAAGACGACGACGTCATCCAAGTAAACAAGACAGGTCTGCCACTTCAATCCTGCTAAAACCGTGTCCATCACGCGCTGGAACGTTGCAGGCGCCGAGCACAGTCCAAACGGCATAACTTTGAATTCATAGAGGCCGTCTGGCGTGATGAAGGCGGTCTTTTCGCGATCCCTTTCGTCGACTTCTATTTGCCAGTAGCCAGACTTGAGGTCCATCGATGAGAAGTATTTAGCATTGCAGAGCCGATCTAATGCGTCGTCTATCCGTGGGAGGGGGTATACGTCTTTCTTCGTGATTTTGTTCAGTCGACGATAATCGACGCAGAAACGTAGGGTTCCGTCCTTTTTCTTCACTAAAACGACTGGAGACGCCCACGGGCTTTTCGACGGCTGGATGATGTCGTCGCGCAGCATTTCGTCGACTTGTTGTCTTATAGCTTCGCGTTCTCGCGTCGAAACTCGGTAAGGGCTCTGGCGTAGTGGTCGAGCGCTCTCTTCGGTGATTATGCGATGCTTTGCGACTGGTGTTTGTCGAATCCTTGATGACGTCGAAAAGCAGTCTTTGTATCGTCGAAGCAGACTTCTGAGCTGTTGCTGCTTAATCACGGGGAGACTTGGATTTATGTTGAAGTCTGGCTCGGGAACTACGGTCGTCGGGGTAGATGCAACAGAATCCGAGAGGACGAAGGCATCGCTGGTTTCCTGTATTTCCTCGATGAATGCGATCGTCGTGCCCTTGTTGATGTGCTTGAACTCCTGGCTGAAGTTTGTCAGCAACACTCTCGTGTTTCCTCCGTGCAGTCGAGCGATCCCTCTTGCGACGCAAATTTCACGGTCGAGTAGTAGACGTTGGTCGCCTTCGATGACGCCTTCTACGTCAGCGGGTGTTTCGGTGCCGACCGAAATAACGATGCTGGAGCGAGGCGGGATGCTCACTTGATCTTCGAGCACACTCAAGGCGTGGTGGCTACAAGGGCGCTCCGATGGTATCGCTTGATCTTCCGACAGCGTTATTGACTGCGACTTCAGGTCGATGATGGCGCCGTGTTGGTTCAGGAAGTCCATGCCGAGAATGACGTCTCGTGAACACTGTTGCAGGATACCGAAGGTGGCAGGGTAAGTCCGGTCATGAATGGTAATTCTTGCCGTGCAGATTCCAGTCGGCGTAATGAGGTGCCCTCCAGCGGTCCGAATTTGGGGGCCCTCCCATGCAGTCTTAACCTTCTTCAACTGGGCGGCGATGCGTCCACTCATTACGGAGTAATCGGCCCCTGTGTCGACTAAGGCAGTGACTGCGTGGCCGTCGAGAAGCACGTCAAGGTCGGTGGTTCTTTGTCTGGCGTTGCAGTTAGGTCGTGGCGTCGGATCACGGCTGCGTCGTGTTGAACTGAAGCTGGAACGTCGCTTCGTCAAGTCGTCTTTCGTCGGTGTAGTCTTGGCTTCCTGACTTCGTGGGGACGGCGGCGTGTCGTCATTAGGTCGTCGAGACGGTTTCTTCGTCGTCTTCGTCGGCGGCGGAGGATCTTCGTCAATTCGACGAACAGCAACCGCACCTCCATCGGTTGCTGCTTTTAGTTTTCCGGATATGGGCTCGCAGAGCGGCCCCGGGCTGGGCCGGTGTATGGTCGGTGCTGCGGCGACATGTAGCGGCCTGGTGACGGCGAACGGGACGGTCGTCGAGGGCTCCACTGAGTAGCGGCGAGGTAATCGGCGATGTCACGAGGGCGTTCACCTTCCCTCGGGCGCTGTGCGTTCACGGCGAAGCCTCGTAATCCCAGGTCGCGGTATGGGCATCGGCGGTACACGTGCCCGGCTTCGCCGCAGTGGTAGCAGAGCGGGCGGTGGTCGGGGCGCGCCAAATGTCCGTCTTCCTCGCGTAGGTGCGCTGGGCGACGGGTGGGCGTGCTGGCGGCGCCGGCGGTGGACGACGGAATTGCGGCGTTACAGGGACCTGGCGTTGTCGCGGAGGGGGAGCTTGACGGCGTGCGATGGCGGCGTAAGTCATCGCTTCTGGCTGGGGCTGCGGTAATTGTGGTTGCACCTCAGGAACTCCTAGCGATCGGTGCACCTCTTCTTTCACGACGTCGGCGATCGAGGCCACTTGAGGCTGCGACGATGGCAAGACCTTGCGCAGTTCTTCGCGCACGATGGCCCTGATGGTCTCGCATAAATCGTCCGTGGCCAGTGATTGAATTCCGGAGTAGCTTGTTGGCTTGGTGCGTCGGTCAAATTGCCGGTTCCGCAATTCCAGTGTCTTCTCGATGCTCGTCGCCTCACGAAGAAACTCGTCGACGGTCTTCGGTGGACTTCTTACCATACCGGCGAAAAGTTCCTCCTTTACGCCACGCATCAGTAGACGTACTTTCTTCTCCTCGGACATTTCTGGGTCGGCGTGGCGGAACAGACGGCTCATTTCCTCAGTGAAAATCGCGATCGTCTCATTCGGCAGCTGCGCTCTTGTCTCCAGTAGAGCTTGGGCTCGTTCTTTTCGCACGACGCTTTGAAATGTTTTCAGGAAGCCGCTTCGGAAGAGGTCCCACGTCGTCAAGGTGGCTTCTCGATTCTCGAACCACGTCTTGGCGGCGTCCTCCAATGCGAAATAGACATGTCGTAGCTTGTCGTCGCTTGCCCAGTTGTTAAACGTAGCGACCCTCTCATACGTTTCCAGCCAGGTTTCCGGGTCCTCAAATGTGGAACCGCGGAACGTCGGTGGTTCCCTGGGCTGCTGCAGGACGATGGGGGACGCTGGGGCTGCCATTGCGGTTGCCTTGGCCACAATCTTCTTGGTCTTCTCAGGTAGAAGTCCGTGCTCCGGGGGCAGCTGTTGAAGACGGCGGCTTGCTCGGTGGTCCGGGATTACGTTGGTGTTCTGTTCGCGGTCTGGGCTGGGATCACGGCTTGTCGGGGGCGTCCTGTACATGGACGAAAAGCACCTCCACCAGATGTCACGTGGTAGTGACGGTGAAGAAAGAAGCAATAACACAGTAGCAATACTGTGAACGAGAAAACTAACTTTTATTGGGCGAACCTGTGCCCACAAAACAGGCTACACTTATAGCACAACGATAGCGGCGAACACGGTCGGCGATCGTCGGAAAAACTGATCAGCGGGTCAAGCGCGTCGGTTTTTATAGATCAGTCGTCGAATGTTCCAGATTACCTGATGGGACCCGCGTGTCTTCCACAAAGTTCTACACCATTCATGTCACGCGATGAAATCTGATAACACAAGGTTCGGCGACAACAGACACGCGGATAGAAGCATCGATAACTTTCCAGAAACTTCGGATACATGCAAGCGCGTCCCGCGCTGCGCGATAAGATTTGTTAGGCGGTGAAACCTGGTCGCCCGATAAATATAAATACACGTGTCAATATGTGCTTGTGTAGCACTTATGTACTTTTGTTTCCAGAGCTTGTGACACAGTGATTCAAACTACGTCTGTAAAAACAGTGCTGCACGTTGCAAGGAAATGTTACAACACTTGTAGGTGAAGCTCGGTGTTGTGAGAGGTTATAGAAACTTGCTTTCAACTTCCTTTTTGCAAGTTTCTAGAGAATTTTTAAAGATGCTTCTTTAACTCCCGCGTGCATCGTGTTCATGACTCGCTATGAAACTGTCAACAAGTATGTCCTTTATGCCATCCGCTTCTAAAGATTACATGAATATAATTAACCCTTTGAGGGTCGATCTTTTTCACCATATTCGACCGCCCAGGTTCAATTTTTTTTATTGCAGATTCCAATTCTTAGGGACTTATTTCGAAAAAAATTGACCGTAATTTTTCTAGGGTGTCCGTAAAGCGAGAAAAAAATTATTTTGTGTTGGCACATATGTACTCTGTATTCATGAATAACAATAATGAAAAAGGAAATAAACCTATGAGAGTAAAAAATTTGATACATTGTTATAGTTCAAAGCTTTGAAAATGTGCAGACGAGAATACCTTGCAAGATTCAAATGTTCCTGCTCTTACACTAATATGTACTATTATGAGCAGTATGAAAAGGAACACAGGAACGCGTAGAAAACATCCTCAGACCCAGCTGTATGGGTGATACGCAGCGGCCACCACCGGAAACAAAGTGGAAAGGGGGACGCTGTTCTAACAGCTCTTCGCACTCCCGCCATGTGTCTGCAAAGTGCGGAATTTCGCATGGCCAGAACACTGTTCGATATTGCGTCACTGGTAACCTTTTGCGTCGAATCGTTACAAAAGATAGCACTGTTCCAGACTTCGATATTGATTTATGGTGAATCTTCTAAACCGGGAAAATATGGTCTTTAAGGGTGAGTTCCAAGTTAGTTTATTGGCACTTGCCGAATATTAAAAAAAATATTGAAGCAAATGAAATAAGGCAATAGCCTTATCGCAGCTTATCCTCGTCCTTTGTTTTGTTCGTTGGTGGCCTAATAATGCGTCATGCCACCGTCGACTTGAACGATGGCCTCCATTCTTTGAGGCAAAGACGCGTAGAGAGCCTCGATGAATGCGGTATCATACTGAAGGCGCTTCCACTCAAGTTCTATTGCTTCCCATAGTTGGTCGGAGTTCGCGAATTGTAGTGAGCTCTTCGAAAGGTTCACTTTCATACGGCCCCAAACGTGCTCTATATGGTTCATGTCGGCACCCTTCGCGCACCACTGAAGTTGCATTACCCCTCGCTCTTCCAAAAGGCGCGCCACGTCCTTCGATGTGTGAACGGGAGACAAGTCCTCCAGGAACACCCATCTGGGTGCGGCCTGTTCAACACATAAAGGATCATCTGGTGCTCGAGCAGAGTGCAATACGCAGCACTGGTGAACCTGCCATCAATTCTCGCCAGTGGGCCTAGGCCTGCGTGGGAAATCGCCCCCCAGATGTTCACAGACACGCGTCCACTGGCGGCCACCTCCTGGATATTCTGCGGACTAAAGTGTGTGTTTGCGGTCCACCACACTCTCTTTTGCTGGTCCCAGCGGCTCGAGAATGTGGACTCATCAGAGAAAACTACATACTTCTACCCACTCTCGCTCCAGCTGCGGTGTTCAGTAGCGAACCTTAGGCGAGCCGCTTTGTTGGTTGCGGTGAGCAGAGGTTCCTGTGCGGCGATGCGACTTCGCAGTCCTGCTTCTCTAAGCCTTCATCGTACCATGCTGTCGCTCAAGTTGTTCAAGCCAAGAGCGCCTCGAACGTCCTTTGCAGTTTGAAACGGTTTGTCGCTGACGGCAGCCACGATGCAAAGCTCTTGGTCGTTCGTTGTCGATCGAGGTCGTGTGCGGTGCGGCGCATCGTTTATGCGTCCTTCGTCTCGGTAAGCCTGGATAATCCGGTTGACCGTTTTCAGTGGGCGGCTTGTCACGAGAGCAATATTGCGCTGTGTATAACCTCTTTTAGACATTTCTATTATGTCTTCCCGTTCTTTAAAAGGCACTCCAGGCATCTTGAGGTTACAAATTCAGAGTTCACTGCTCTGCGTGGGCCACTGCAGTGTGCGACGTGAATTTTTCTGAACGAACTTCGTGCAACAAAGTCGCACGAGAGGAAGTTTGTCAATGTTCTTTTTTAAAAAATTTTTCTGTATTCTATTCCTCTGTCGTCATTGGTTCGAGCGTCGCCGCTGTTCGAGGTGCCACTGACAACTGAGTGCGTCTATTCAAATAAAAGAATCGGTTTGAAATACAGGACAAACTTTTTCTCAGAGTACTATCAAGCGGTTGCATGAAGAAAAAAAACAATGAAAGAAAAGAAAGTGAATCGGTGTAAGTCACTGGCGACGATCTCACCGTCTTATCGGCTGTCGGACGATCCATGACGTAAGCTGCTCCTTCGTAGAAATGCCAGCGTGGTGGGAGTGCCAACAGTTAGTCAGTTAGTGGAAGAGCGCTCTCCTTTCCCCCTTCGTTTTTCACAGCGCCATCCGCGTATCGCTCCGAGTCTGTTTGCCACACGTTCCTGTGTTCCCTTTCATATTGCTTATGATAGTACATCCATAGCATAATCGAACTGTGTAGGTGCACGCACTCAAGAAAACTGTGCGGTTGTGTGCCCATCAAAAAAGCAAAATGTGTACAAACTTCCGCTAATCTTCATCTTATCGCCAGCCAGATGCAATTAGTTTGCGCGAATCTCAAAAAAAAAGAGAAGGAGCAACAGAAGCGCATGCACGGCAGCATCCTTCCTATGCGCACCCCTGCGAGCACTAAATGAGCGAGAAACAAGCAGTAGCCTTTTGAGCGATTAGTAATGAGATAGCCATCAGTTTTGCAAGCGCAAGAAGCCAAAACCGCCCGCGACAACAAAACCCAAACCGCCACCCGCGCGCGCGCATGCCAATGAGCAAGCGGTAGTACATAGACGCGCAGGAGCAAACTAGCGTTAAAACAAACCATGCAACGAAAACTGAGAGAGTGAGGCGTGCAAGAGAAATTCCCTGTATTTCCACATAGTGGCAGCGCATGACGGAAAAGAGAAGGTTAGGCAATTGTCGCGCTTTTTAAACCTACAGACAGTGCCGTAAATATACGGCATCAACCATTTCTGTACATCGCGGTGCAGTATATTTACGTCATTGACCCTAGAAGGGTTAAGGAGTCATGCTCCTTGAAACAATTTCCCATAACAACATTGCAAAATACCAGCTGAGGGTCTCGCATCTCTTGCATATTCTGTTTTGCACATCATACTTTAATAAAACTGCATTTAGTAGCTGCACAGCACAGGCCCCATTTTGTTTTATCACACTTCTTTGTCTTTTCTCCCCCTGCCCCAGGTCTTATTTCAACAACTGCTATCTGCAGGCCGTCATAAAATTGCTTCAACATTGTTGACAGATTCCAATATTTTTTTCGAACCATTCTCTCATGTGAACCAACGAAAATTACCTTGATTAGCCTGACATGAAGATGAATTCGAAATAATTTATTTATTGTACTTGCTTGGTAGCACTGAACTATTTCTTTAATCAATATAATGCTCACAATTCACCTTTGTATTGCTGGGTACCGGTAAAGATATGGTTAGTTATTCACCAGAAAGGATTCCGAATTTTCCACCTTCTTAGTGTAGGTTAGACACTCACTTGTTGCACTTCACAAAGAGCAACTTGTGGTTGCTAGGAAATAAAAGTTTACTGAGAATTTTCATGCATCCAATTTGATTCTGTGTACTAGCATGTTTGTATTAGCATGTATTTCATAGAGTTGAGGCTCCATAAATGTACATTCTGTCATTCAATGTCTGTGACATGGTTAAGCAGGTTGACCATATCTAATTAGAACTTCCTATGTTCTGGGGCACTTGTTTGCAATTTAAATTATGTGGTTTGGTGCTGTCAGTGTAAGCCTAATGTCGTTTTTTGTTCTCGCAGGAAGGACGCAAGCATTGCTGAGGAGCCATTTGAACTGCCGCCACACTAATATTGTATTTGGTAAGGTCTATTACAGATCTTATTTCGTGTAGTACGTGCTATAATTGTGTACAATGTGTTCAAAACTTCAGTAAGTGGGCTGTTCGACAACAGGTGTTTACAAATTAATAATTATAAAAGATGTTCAAGGTCATTAGTGATACAATTGCTGCTCACTGCTGAATTTTTTTCCAAATTATATGATGAGCCATCCAGCAAGTGCGGCTCTCCTGGCTAAATATACAATATTTCAAATACGGTTAATTCTTTATCACAAGTGTACAGCAGTCGGGGACAACTATTCACAGCGAAGATTTTATAATATTTACTTACATGCAAAAGTGAGTCAAAGGTCAGGTGTACTTATGAAGTTTTATGAAACAAGTTCATCATCATATTGCTTACTTCATTGGAAAGTTTGTCGCGGAATTCTCACTTCTATGAACAGATCAACAGTTGCCGAACGATGGTCGTCTCTATAGCCAATGTTTGGGCAAGAGGCTTGTCTTCAGAGCACTAACTAGGGGCTTCTTTTCCATGCAGCTTGAGCTGACCAGTATGAAGAGATTACATAGGATAGGAACACAAAGCATTAGTGGGCCTCTTCGATTATCAGTCCTTGACAGTCCTGGACTGCTTAGCACTGCTGTCCCGCATTCGATTTTCTCAATCAGCTTCGGACGCCCCATCCACCAGTCCGAGAGCAGCCAGAATCGCATTCGTTTTACCAGAAGTCATAGACTCTGCGGACTCTCAGAGCTGTCAGCAGATATTTGTTCAACATATGCAAGTAGCTAGCAGACGGCGGCTGTCTTAAAAAGATGCACGCGGGCTTGACGCCATGTTTTAAAAGAGGCTGTGTGTTTATGTGTACTTTGCGCGTTCCAGACAGCAAATATCATGCACTCAGCTAGGCAGCGGGACCACATGACTGTGATGCGCCCTTCTGTCAATGCTAGCCAGACCAGAAGCCGCAGGTGGTTTGCGGACAGTCTGGGACTGCATAATCGAAGGGCCACAGTGCTCTCACATACATTATGTCCACTGCGGGATGAAGGCCTTTCCTAGTAATCTGTAAATATATATGGCTTGCGCCAACTGACGCCATCCTATGCTTGCATATTTACAAATTTCTTCATGGTGCCTAGTTCTCTACCGTCCTCAACAGCGGCTTTTTTTATTTTATCATGCATATCATTTTTTGTCGTTCCGTTGCTTGTTGAGCAAACCTTCATTCTCAAGCTCCATTTTTATCATGCCAGGTTTCAGTCTCTTAGGTTAGTTTTATCACAATGCAATGATGGTACTTTTAAGACTAATTGTAAGCTAAAGATGGTGACTCAGTAATGTGCGACTTAAGTCTTCTAAACAATTTATAGTCTTTAAATTTCTTCTACTGATCCAGGACTCCTGTGACTAACTGCCTTAAGTAACATACTTCATTGCCTTCTTGCCCTAGAAAATATAACTGGTGCCTTCTTGCAGGCCTTTAAAGTGGCAACATGTGTACTGCAGACAGTAGGGCATGTTCAGATAAATTCAACTAAACATGCCTGGCGATCACTTTTAATTTTGATTTAAAAGTTTAATTTGCTGCCCGAGCCTGGCGACAATGAAATTACCTTAGTTTTCCAAGAAAAAAAAGGTGTCCCTGCAAAAAACAATATAGAATGAACTGTTTAGTTAGAAGCATTTTTCCTGGATTTTACCGAATCTGCATTTTGGATAGATCCGAAGGAAATAGTGTTGTCGCTGCGGGTTTAAAAATATTTTGTACCAGACTGCAGGCCAATAGCAATAATTTCAACTAATTACCACAGAGTATCCCCACTACGGTATAAAAAAGAAAAATTTTGGAACGAAACATTGCACAAATTGACTAAAGTTTTTTTTCTTTGCATTTACTAACAGCACGGAATTTGGCCATCCTGTTGCCATGAGTCGCAGAAATTTGAGCAAATAGCTCTGTCCTCATTGGCTCTCAAAATCTACGGGAAGTGCACATGTTTAGGCATGTTAATGAATTACTCTACTTTAAAATTTTTTAGGAGAGGCTTGATTCATTTCAGAAATTTCCCGAATTAAGCGCATTTGCATGAAGCAATGCAATCTAGAAAAATATGTGGCATTATTTGTTTCGTTATGGGGTCGCGAGTCAAGAAACGGACAGAATAAACAGTACTGCCTGCCAGAGCCATGTATGGGGTCCAGGCATAATTGCAGGCTTCTTTACAATAGGGCAAATTTTTTGGTGAACACAGTGCAATATTCTACCTTTTTATGAAGGTGGGAAGGGTATGTTGATGCATTCACGACCGTAACTTTCAATTTTCACTGCTTGAGTAAAAAGAATATTGCACATTGATACTTCTTCCGTGACACAACAAACCATATCCGAAAGGGGCTGACAGCTGTTGTGACACAGTTGTGGTGCAAGCATGGTTTTTTTATATTGTCGCTATTCTACCAGCCTGTCAGCTGGACAATATCTTTGGCTTGCTTGTTCTGCGTCGGAAGTAAACAACATGCATGGTTTGCGCTTGTTTCAAGAGTGATTCATTGTTTTGGGAAACAGTAAAATCTGCAAGGTTGTTTAATGGAGCAGTGAAAGTTGAAAACTATGGTCTGCAGTATGTGGCCATGGCAGCTCTACCTAAATATGGGAGATGTAATCTCCCAATGTCATAATGTGCACGTGACATCTTTGGCTGTTCCAAGCAAACCATCAATTGACTTGGGTCCTTTCTATCTGAAGCTTTTTATCCTATATGGCTACGAATGAATATGTACCAACATGGCTGAGTCTGAACCATTTCTTTTGACAAGAGCACTTGTAGTGACAGTTGTGAATACGAAATCATTGTTTATCTGAGTAACAGTAGTGATGATGATGGTAAATAATTGAACAGCCTTAATTGGTTGGTGTTTCTTACTTTTCAGGCAAAGCCGAAGGCCTCTGCAAGCAGCCAGTCATTCCAAGTCTCAACCAATCCTTCCTCTAGTCAGCCAATTTCTAGTGTCTATGCAGAAAGGACTTGCGCAAAACTGGACACGGGGCACTAAAAAGGCGACAAGGACAGGCGTAAACTTCCAACCGGTGTTCAATAGAAAAAGGTATGTATATGTACTCTTGCACACTTGATCATAATCTGTTACAATCGTGCAAGTCAACATGGTCGTCACAAACAAACAAGCGCACCAAGGCCTAAGGCGGCTTCCTGCATACAGACCCCAGATATTCAGATTCTTTAACAGTCAGTGCTATAGGGATGGCTTGTTAACACTGTTGCATTCTGCAATAGCCACTGCCTCAATGATGAGTCTAGTGTTTTCTTTGACACTGCTTGCTATTATTTCTGTTTTTTCAAACAGTCGATGACATTTGCATTGGGAGCAATGGACTCCAAGGAAACCTCCTTTCCCGTTTTGTACTTTCCGATTAAGTTTCCTGTAGTCTCAAGTTTAGGGAACTTCCCATTTGTCCCACGTAACGCTGCCTGCAGGAAGGAGGTATGCTATACACTATTCCTCTTGAGCATTTGATGAAACCCTTTCTGTGCACAATGTTGCATGATTTTGATTTTCTGCTGACAGGGCTGGTTTTGGCGCATAACTTGGATAGCTTGTGGGGCGCGGAAGAAATGACCAAGACTGCAGTCCTTTGGCCTATTTTCTTTAGTTACATCTATGTGATACTGTTCGCAGGAATCTAGCAGTCATCCCATACATTACGCTATCTTGCATAAATTAAAGAATATAGGCCAAACAAAGGGCGGGAGTTTCGATCGTTTTTCCCGCACCCATCAAGTTATCTCAGTTATGTGCCAAAACCAGCCCTGTCAGCAGACAATCAATTTCATGCAACATTGCTCACAGAAAAGGTTTCGTCGAAATGCTCAGGGGGAGCAGTGAATAGCACACCTCTTTTCTGTGGGCAGCGTTACGTGGGACAAACGGGAAGGTGCCTAAATATGAGACTACAGGAACATAACACAAAAGTACAAAAGGGAGAGAGGATTTCCTTGGAATCCACAACTCCCAATGCAAATGTCATGCACTCTGAAAAAACAAATAATAGCAAGCAATGCACAAGAAAGCACTAGGCCCATCATTGAGGGGGCAGATATCGCATAAGGCAACTGCGTTAGCAAACTATCCCTAGCGTTGACATTAAAGAATTTGCATACCTGGGGTCTGTATGTGGGAGGCCGCCTTAGGCCTTGGGGCGGCCGTAGTGCGCTCTTGTAACTGATTATGATCAAGTGCACAAGAGTATTATATACATGCCTTTTCGTAATAAACACCAATTGGAAGTTCGCACCTGTTCTTGTCACCTTTTTAGTGTCCTGTGTTCACTCTTGCGATGGTCACTTCAGCATGGAATACCAACTAGCCCAGTCTCATACACTGCTTTTTTTCAGTAAAGCAGAATAAACACAGGTTTTTTCAGATTCAAGTGGCTTGTTGTTTCTCGAACACAAATCTGTATGTATGCTGTGTACATGTTGGGTGTAGAACCCAAGTGCAACATGACAACACTGACACGAAGGATAAGCGGTGTAGAAAACAATTACACTAAGAGGAAACATGCAAACACAGCACGTTCTGTCTGGTGTATTTCCTGTGTGCTATGATTTCTGCCCCATTTCCAGCTATATCTTAAATGATGTTGCAAGTTATCCACGTTGTAATGTACGACTTGGGTGGTTCATTGCCCAAAATAACTTATTCCAATGAACGAAACAATTTGGCTCAAGAACACTAGCATTCAAGTCCCCGTTTCTTCATTACCAAAGTACGGTCATGTACTATAATCACAAGTACAGGGCTCAATTTACAGCATTTCCGTTTTACGGAACTAGCCGTTTTTCTTATTTGCAAAATACGGTCGATTCTGTTATCACAACTACGGAGCTCACCGTTTTCCATTTAACGGAAATAATTTTACGGCGTGTCCGTTCTACGGAAACACCGTTTTCCATTTAACGGAAATAATTTTATGGCCTGTCCGTTTTACGGAAACACCGTTTTCCATTTAACGGAAATAATTTTTACGGCCTGTCCGTTTTACGGAAACACCGTTTTTCATTTGACGGAAAAGTGTCCGGCAACGTTTTACCTACAGCTTTGACCGTAAACTGAAGAATTTTTTTTTACATTGTATACGTCCTTCTTCGTGATCTTGTTAAGGCGACGATAATCGACGCAAAAACGTAGGGTTCCATCCTTTTTCTTCACCAAGACTACAGGGAATTCCCACGGGCTTATCGACGGCTGGATGATGTCGTCGCGCAGCATTTAGTCGACTCATTCTTTTATAGCTTCACGTTCTCGCGTCGAAACTCGGTAAGGGCTCTGGCGGAGTGGTCGAGTGCACTCTTCGGTGATTATGCGAGGCTTTGCGACTGGTGTTTCTCGAATCCTCGATGACGTCGAAAAGCAGCGTTTGTATCGTCGAAGCAGACTTCTGAGCTGTTGATGCTCAATCACAGGGAGACTTGGATTTATGTAGAAGTCTGGTTCGGGAACTATGGTCATCGGGGTATATGCGAGAGAATCCGAGAGGACAAACGCATTACTGGTTTCCAGAATTTCCTCGATGTACGGGATCGTAGTGCCCTTGTCATTGTGTTTGAACTGCTGGCTGGTTTGTCAGCAACACTTTAGTTTTTCCTCGGTGCAGTCGAGCGATCCCTCTTGCGACGCAAATTTCACGGTCGAGCAGTAGGCGTTGGTCACCCTCGATGACGCCTTATACGTCGGCAGGTGTTTTGGTGCCGACGGAAATGACAATGCTGGAATGGGGCGCTATGCTGACTTGACTTTCAAGCACGCTTAAAGGGAAGCTGAAGAGTCTGCCGAATTCAATAGGACGCTCATATACGGATGCGGGAACCTTATAAACCATGTAGGTAAAATTTGGGGTTTTTTCAATTAGGAGCGACGTAATCGTCGGTTGAAATTGCGCTGTAGCTCCGCCCCCTTTGAGGGAGCGAGCGGAGCGGAGATCGGAAACCGCGGTGTTGTGACGTCAAATCTGCTTCATTCCTTCGCAGCGTCTGCGACCGTGCCTGACCGCGCTTGTTTCTGCGTGCGTGCCATCGTAATCTGCTTCGATCGACCCTGCATTCCTTTGTTGGTGCGTCTGCCTGTATGTAGAGTGGTAGTCAACGTGCGTGGTAGTCAACGTGAGTGGTAATCAACGTGAGTGGTAGTCAACGTGAGTGGTAGTCAACAGATGAAGGTTACTAAATGTACTGCATGAACCGGGAAGCTTTTCACGCGCTTAAACCATCTTTGTAGATTGCCAACAGCTTTGGACAGCGCACAAATGCCGACGATCGCATCCCCGCTTACGTTCCACGAGGAGGCATGCAGGAACACAACAGTACAGTTGTTTGACCGGAAACTAGAACACTAGATCGGCGAAAGATCGGCGAGATCACTAGATCGCTTTGCAAAAAACATACTAACAAAAGAGCATTTCGAACACGAGGAGATCCCAAGACTTTGCTTTCGTTCGCGTCGTAAGCACTGCTCGCACCAGCATCGTTTGCTTCTTCGAGAGGCAGGCTCTTCGCAATCGGCTCGTACATGTAGGGAGTAACGCCGAACTCCTCAGAAAAACGCAGTCTCTCTAAATTTTTCATTACCGTCTCAGAAAAACAGCACCAAACTACCTGGCACCACGCTTCATGTGTAGCGGCAGCAGTTGGCAGCGGCAGAGTTGACGTCACGAGGCGCACCGACCAATCACAGGCGGAAACGAGACGCGCGAGCTGGGCGTGTCCGCTGCTGCACTTTTTGTCGAAATAAAATATATTCCCTCTTTCGTTCGCTCAATTTCGATACGATATTCGAATTTGGAGGGTTGAAAACCATTATTTATAGATGTTCACTCATTTTTTCTGGAAAACCTTCTGGAAAACCTATCGCTCGATCTTCCGATAGCGCTATCGACTGCGACTTCAGGTCGATGATTGCGCCGTGTTGGTTCAAGAAGTCCATGCCGACAATGACATCTCGTGAACGCTGTTGGAGGATAACGAACGTGGCAGCGTAACTCCGGATATGAATGGTAATTCTTGCCGCGCAGATTCCAGTCGGCGTTATGAGGTGCCCTCCAGCGGTCCGAATTTGCGGGCCTTCCCATGCAGTCTTAACTTTCTTCAACTGTGTGGCGATGGGTCCACTCATGACGGAGTAATCGGCTCCTGTGTCTACTAAGCCAGTGACTGCATGGCCGTAGAAAAGCACGCCGATGTCGGTGGTTCTTTGTCTTGCCTTACAATTAGGTCTTGGCGTTGGATCACGGCTGCGTCGCGTTGACCTGGGGCGGGCACGTGGCGTCGTCAGGCTGTCTGTCGTCGGCGTATTCTTTGCTTCCAGACTACGTTGGGACCGTTGCGTTTCGCTATGTCATCGAGATAGTTTTTCGGCATCTTCGTCGGCGGCGGAGGATCTTCGTCAGTTCGACGAACAGCAACCGCACCTCCATCGGTTGCTGCTTTTCGTTTTCCGGGTATGGACTCGCAGAGCGGCCCCGGGGTGGGCCAGTGTATGGTCGGCGCTGCGGCGACAGGTAGCGGACTCGTGATGGCGAACGAGACAGTCGTCGAGGGCTCCACTGAGTGGTGGCGAGGTAGTCGGCGATAGCGCGAGGCCGTGCGCCAAGCTGTGGTCTCGGTGCGTTAACGGCGAACCCTCGGAGACCCATTTCCCGGTATGGGCATCGACGGTAGGTGTGCCCGGTTTCTCCGCAGTGATATCAAAGCGGACGGTGGTCAGGGGCGCGCCAAACGTCAGTCTTCCTTGGAATGCTGCGTGGGGTGGCGGGTTGACGTGCTGGCGGCGGGGGTGGTGGCGGACGACGCGACTGCATCGTCACTGGGCCCTGCCGGGGGCGCGGAGGGGGAACGTGACGGCAGGCCTCAGCGGCGTATGTCATCGCTTGCGGCTGAGGCTGCGGCGATTCAGGGGTCACTCCGTGTTGTTGTTGGAACTTCTCATGGACGGCATCAGCAATTGAAGCCACTTGAGGCTTTGATGAAGGGAAAGCTTGTGTAGCTCCTCCCGCACGACCACTCAGACAGTCTCGTGCAGATCGTCGATGGCAAGTGACTGAACTCCTGCGTAGTTTGTCGAGTTCGTGCGGCGGTTGAATTGCCGGTTCCACATTTTCAGTGTCTTCTCGATGCTGGTGGCCTCGCGAAGAAACTCGTCGATGGTCTTCGTGGGCTCCGTACCATTTCGACAAAAATTTTCTCCTTTAGACCACGCATCAGTAGGCGGACTTTCTTCTGCTCGGACATTTCCGAGTGGGCGTTGCGGAATAGGCGGCTCATTTCTTCTAGAAAAATAAATGTGATCTCATTTGGCAGATGCATTCAGGTTTCTAGTAGTGCTTGGGCTCGTTCTCGGCGTACGACGCTTGTGAATGTCTGCAGCAAGCCGCTTCGGAACAGGTCCCACGTCGTTAAGGCGTCTTCACGGTTCTCGAACCACGTCTTGGTGGAATCTGCCAATGCGAAAAAGAAATGTCGAAGTTTGTCGTCGCTGTTCCAGCTGTTAAATGCAGCGACCCTCTCATACGTCTCAAGCCAGGTTTCTGGGTCCTCGAATGTTGAACCACGGGACGTCGGAGGCTCCATGGGCTGCTGCAGCACGATGGGGAACGCTGGGGCTGCCATTGTGGTTGACTAGGCGACGATCTCGCGCGTCGTCTCAGGCAAAAGTCCGTGCTCCGGCGGCAGTGCTTGAAGCCTGCGGCTACCTCGCTGGTTCTTATTGATGTTGGTGTTGTCTTCCGCGTTCGGGCTTGGGTCACGGCTTTGTGGGGGCGTCCGGTACATAAATGCAAAGCACTTTCACCAGATGTCACGTGGTAGTGACGTATAAAGAACACAGTACCAATACTGATATTTTTGAAACTAGCGTTTTATTGGGCGAACTTGTGCCCACAACAACAGGCTACACTCAAAGAACGGCGACAGCGGCGAACACAGTCGGCGATGGTCGAAAATCTGATCATTAGTCGTCGAATGTTCCAGGGGTGCGATTGCGCAAGCAGTTAGCTTTTCCGTTCGTTCGGTCTGGCTGCGACGTTACAAAGTGGGCCGTCCGCAAGATTTGTGAGAACGGGAGGGAGAGCACAGCCAATAAACGAGCGAGCCCAGCCCCGGAAGTTTGCGTCACCAATTTGGGCTTCGATCGGGGACGATATATTAGGTGCAGAATGTTTGTGATGCTTTATTAATTAAACACGTAATATAAAAGAAATTCTTACTGTTGCAACATATAATGTGCCTCGGAAATTTCATGCGAGAGAAGGAAACTAATTTAAGTGGCATATATTTTGGTTTAGTCCGCTAGGTGGTATCGCACACACCAAAACAAATTGGCGGGAGCGCCAAGTTCAACTGGCGACCACTGTTCATCGACTGCGAATCTTTATGTCGTCGCACAAAAATGTAAGACTTGGCCCGCACGTGTCGCCGCATCAACGCGAACTGTTGGTCGTGGTCATGGAGGGCCACCCGTACCTTGTGCGGACATCGTGCGTGCTGACCCAAGAGCGCACGGTCGAGCGTAGGCGGCAGCTCTGGGGCCCTATAACGTAAAACTATTCCAATATATTTCTATTCCTATCTCCTGACGTCAAACTTGCGTAACCGCCAACGCAAGCACCGGGCGGTCACCCGCAAGGTTGTCTGAACAGACCAATCAAACGCTCTCCTCGTTCATAGGAGGTCACTTTTGTTTGCTTGAAAAACGAATAACATTGCCTACACTGAGCGGCTTGTCGTATCTAATTGGCTGACAAGAGGCGAGGAGAAGGCTCATGTGGAGAGGGATTCGATGGGGCCGAGCCATTGCACTGAAAGTCGATAACTGGATGAAGAGGGTGGTGCCGGCGTCTTCGACTGGTCGGCTTTCCCTTACTTAGCTTGCGGTGGCTGGTCGAAAATCGCAGCGGCATGCAACGGAAGCTCAATAATGATGCTAAAACGGACCCTAAGCAAAGAAGAGTTGGCAGAATGAGGGGTTAAACGTGCCGAAAGTGCTCGAAAACGTTACACGGCCACGCAAGAAGTTTTATTATACGCAAATACGCCCATCCTCTCCGGCAGGTGCGAGTAGCCAGCGTCTGAGCGATCGGCGGCAGCCATCTTCTATTCCTTTTGGAACGGGGCAGTCTGCGGCTATTCCGAAGAAAATTCAGTTTTGTTTGGCATATTAATGCATCTTTATCGTGTACATGTCACTTTGACGCGGTGAGTTCTTGCTGTTTTGTGACGTCGCGTGACAGGCAGGTGAAGTGGGTGCAGCCCGAAAACTTTTTACCAATAGCCGAGGGCTAATAGCGGAAAGGGGTCGACTCAGAAATAACTGTTTTTCTTTTTTCTATCAAATCATGCATAATCAGTGTATACACATCATATCAAATGGGGATGTATCGCGGTTTTCGTGACGTCGCGTGACAGACAGGTGAAGTGGGGGTGGTCGAAAACAGTTTTTGACGAATCTTGGAGGGCTGATAGCAGAATTGGAATAGAAAAGTTTGGAATAGTTTTACGTTATAGCGCCCCTGGAGCGAGCTTGCCACCCTGGTGAACAGGGCACACCGCAAGGTGCTGTCATCTCTCCCACGCTGTTCAACGTCGCCATGATCGGTCTCGCAAGAAGACTGCAGGACGTAGCAGGTCTTCGGCACGCAATCTACGCAGATGATATTACACTCTGGACCAGAACAGGGTCCCTCGTTGAAAAAGAAGGACGGCTACAAACTGCAGCAAATATCCAGGAATACGTCAGCCAATGGGGTCTACAATGCTCCCCCGAGAAATCTGAGCTCCTCCGAGTCTGGCGAGGCCGGGGTAACCACACAGTCCCCACAGACCCAACAAGAAGACTCGAGGTACGCCTCAACGGGGGACCCATACCAGAAAAGCCATTGCTGAGGGTGCTGGGCATATGGCTGCGGTCCAACCAGCGGGCCACACACACCCTTACACTCCTAAAAACCAGTGTCAAGGCAATATCACGCATGATCTCCCACGTAACATCCAAGAACAGAGGCATGAAGGAAAGCGACACCCTGCGACTGGTCAGTAGCCTGGTGGTGAGCAGAATCACATACAGCCTGCCTTACTACCACCTCACACAGTCCGAGAAGAAGCAGGTCGAAACGCTTTTAAGGATGGCTTTGAAGACCGCTCTCCGCCTGCCGATGAGTACATCGACTGAAAAATTATTGGCGCTAGGGTTGCACAACACCCTCAGCGAACTGGCAGAAGCCCATTACGTCTCGCAACAACAGACTTGCGCGTACTCGCACGGGCCGCCAGGTCCTACAAATCTTGCGGTTCCCAGCAATACCAACATGAACCCAAGAAACCTGTTCGATACCTCATCACGTACAGGACAGGTTTCACGTTGCCCCGATACCACGCAACATGGACCCTAACCTACACTCCGGCAGGAGGAAAGCAAGGGCCCAGTACATGGAGAAAGCGTTCAGATTCAATACCACGGCCCGTTTTATGGACGCTGCCATGTATAGCACGAACAACAAGGGCGCCGCTGCAGTGGCATGCGACTACCGAGGCCACGTTACCTCCGCTGCATCGACCCGCCTCTGCACGATTATGGAAGCCGAGGAGTTGGCCATCGCGTTAGCCATCCCCGAGGGCCTACACGCAAACCAACCACTAACGATCCTCACAGATTCCCAGCAGGCCTGCCGCAACGTCCTACAGGGAAGAATTCGAAGACCTGCTGCACAAGTCCTAGCCGGAATACTCAAGGAGGACCCTGACGACTTCACCACCCAAACCATCATCTGCATACCGGGCCACATTGGCATCACGGGCAACCTGCAGGCCGACAGAGCAGCTCGAGGATTCGTACATAACCGAGCATTCATCACGCCGGCTGCAGAAGACGTGGACCCTGTCGACCTCGAGTATTCAGCCATCGTGAACTACCACAGAGGGCGTCGCTTGCGATATCCACCACCCCATCGAAATCTAAACACAGAAGATGCCGCTGCCTGGCGTAGGCTCCAGACAGGCACTTACACGAACTTACACATATTACATAGGATACACCCCACAGCCTACACGGACGAATTCCCATGGTGTGGAGCCACACCAACCCTATACCACATTACGTGGGAGTGCGCACTACACAACATAGAACACCCACATACGAACACCACGAGGGAGTAATGGGAGGCACTGCTGTCCAGCTCGGCCCTCGACGGCCAGCTCAAGCTGATAAAGAGAGCTGAGAAGATGGCAAGAGCCAGCGAAGCCCTGGACTAAGGGCCCCGACCATTCGCAGTTTTTTTATTATTTTTTTAATAAAGTTTATCTATCTATCTACATCAGCTGAACGCAGAAGGCCCGGCCACGAAGACAGCGGAACAATGGCAGGTGTTCTGCCGCCGCAGCTTCCGCAAGTCAAAGGCCACTGCGAGGAGCGGTTCTGTTGTTCGCGATATTTACAATGTTGCCCGTAATTGCAGCGGCACGGGTGGAGGCCGCCTCCTCGGACTTCGTCGCCGTGTCCTCAATTTGGTTGGTACCTCCACGGTGACGGCAGTGTGCGAGCCTACTATAAAAGATGAAAGCGTGCAAAAAATGGCAGATCGTGAGTACTTACGATCATGGTATTAAATGCGTAGAACCCTTTTCTTGACATGAAGCATGCAGTCTCGCCCGGACTGAGTCCTTCAGGCTGTTTGATCGCTATGAGCGTCCCGTCGACACAGGCCACTACACCGGGAATGCAGCCGCGATCCACAAAAGCCGCCTTTGCACTAGCCTTGTCGGCCGTTGTCAACGGTAAGCTCACCCAACCCTGTTGCCGGCCCACCATGGTTATTGCTTCCGCAACAGCGTGAATGCTCTCGCTCACGGAAGCCTGCCCCATGGATACGAATTCTTCGCTGCCGATGGATCTTTGGAAGCTCCCCGTCGCGAAGAAACGGAGAGCACAAGGCACCTTGTCTTGCGTCGTGATGCCACCGGTCTGAAGGCCACCGATGGCGCCTGCCAATTGCTCGCAGAGCCACCGCACAGTGCTCTTCCAGAGCCTGAAGTGCTCGCGGAACTCTTCCTCTGTAAGCTCGTCATATGCGTCAAGAAAGATGCGTCGCCGAGGCTGCCCGAGAGACTGCAAAAGCGCGACAATAGGAGCGGCCATCGTGACTAGTGAGCGCCAAACCGCCGAACAATAAACGCGATTCTCTGAGCACAACGTGAAACCGCGAGCATTTTCGACAAATGTGTTCAGATATATCAAAATTAAAAAAAATAATAATATTTATATTTATCACAGCGCAGGCACAACATTTAATTTCACTGTGATCACAGTTGTTTTAAATAATTAACATCGCTAACGTTCTGCGATGGTGGATCGCGTTTCCATCTCGAGAAACTGGACCCCCGCCAGGGCTAGCCATGTCCGGCGAGCGCCGACAATATGAGCAGGCGAAAGGCGCATCGTCTGCTACTAGCGCTGCTATGGCAACCAAGGCGGATTTAAAGTGGTGGCGAAGGCTGGGCCGAAAAGTGGTTTAGCGCGACTACAGCACAACCAGAGGATGGGGGGCAAAACACTCATATAAAGAAATGATAAAGCTACAAAATTGGAATGTAATCTGCCAATAGAAAAGAAAAAATATAATAGCACCTTGTTTTATTAAAGAGGTAAGTCATTTTATTAAAACCTGGCAAATTTTGTATTTTTGGAACACTCTTGACCTGCCCCCTATTCATGAGTGTGCGGTGCATTACAGCGCGTCTTTGCAGGCCTTGTTTCGATACCCGGCTAACCCGGCCACGATGGCGGGAGCTTACTAAGCGATTTCTTATCGCCAGCTGTCTGCGATGGCGCGCCTGGTAAAGCGTATAAATTAAGCTCGGCGGTCTCAAAATGCTCCTTTTGCGAAGTTTTCGTCGTCCTTGCACGTCGCTTCTTTGTCACCGTTCGGTAAGATTTGCAGCCCGCTGCACCGCTGCGGCAGTTTTCTCGGTTCTGTCGTTTCCTTCGGCGTGCGGCCAGTGCGAAGTCTTTTTCCGTCTTTGCACGCTTCGCGCTCTTCTTTTGAAGCTCTTAGCGCTTCATTTCAAGATGAGCTTGCGGCATGTGAAGAAACGATGCTCCGTGATACACTGCGACAGCGTGGATAGTACCATTGGTGTCACGCTACACCGATTCCCGCTGGACTTTCACAGGTGAGCTCTTGACAGTGTCGTCTGCTCTAGGTATGCGCGATAGCTTCGATATGGTTTCGCCGGGCTGTTCGCTCGTGTTTCGTAGCTGTAACCCGTTCGTGCGTACTTGGCTTCATGTTTTCGGGGATATCTATGTACTACACTGCAGGGCACACACATTCAGTGCTGAGGTGTGCGAAAGAGGCCCACATTTTTCTCATTTATAGTGAGCTTCATGCAGCTGACTATCACCAACGTGAACTTCACACCGGGCTCTCAGGAGCAACCACGTGCACGCTACTGACCGGGAGGCCCATTTAGAACAAAGTTTGCTACCTGACAGCTCAGAGTACGTCATTGTTTAGTTTTACAAAACCATGAAGCCAACTTGAGGATCCCCTCGCAACTGGGAGTATCGAAACTCAGCCTCGTGTATGTGCGCGGCTTTGAGGAGGCTTTAACTGGATTCGCTCAGCAGGAGTTATTGCCTGCCTTGGTATTGCTGTCCTACATATACATGACTGTCAGGGTAATTTTAAACGCACTTCACTCTCGTTACTCGTTGAGCTTAGAAAAGCAGCTAGCCGCGTGGCATGAGGATGAGCGTTACCGCACTCTGGGGCGCAGAGAGTTTGGCGCGAGCATTTACTACCATAGTTCAGATGTAATGCAAGTATAATTTACTGCAGTTAGCAGTGACAGGAATAAAGACGCATTGGCGTTTCGAGTATGCGTATTCCTTTTGGCGCAGTTGTATCTAACGTGCATGTTGCATCACGTCCAGGTGCCGAGCGTGGGCGCAGTCCTGCCGCAACGTCAGCCTGGAGAAGGCGCCGTCGCAGCTACGAGAACTCAGGATTTGCTCGAGGCACTTCGAACCATCTGTGTATCTGCCGTCAGGAAGGCTGCGACACGATGCTTTGCCTACTCGAGCAAGCATTGCCGGTAATTTTGGTTATCAAACTTGTAAGGCATTCGCCGCTCTTGAAATGTCAGGTTTTGTGAAAAAATGAAATTTTTCCTTTTTGTCGTAACCGTAAACAGTCTAGCGTCTTTTGCAAAACGAATTATGTATCTGTCTTGTGGCTTTAAAAATTACACTAAATTTTTACGTGCACCCTGCTAAGCGAAAACGAAAATGGAAGTATCGCTTCCACGTGAGCACATATAATTATATAGATGTCGTGTGTGTGTGTGTGTGTGTGTGTGTGTGTGTGTGTGTGTGTGTGTGTGTGTGTGTGTGTGTGTGTGTGTGTGTGTGTGTGTGTGTGTGTGTGTGTGTGTGTGTGTGTGTGTGTGTGTGTGTGTGTGTGTGTGTGTGTGTGTGTGTGTGTGTGTGTGTGTGTGTGTGTGTGTGTGTGTGTGTGTGTGTGTGTGTGTGTGTGTGTGTGTGTGTGTGTGTGTGTGTGTGTGTGTGTGTGTGTGTGTGTGTGTGTGTGTGTGTGTGTGTGTGTGTGTGTGTGTGTGTGTGTGTGTGTGTGTGTGTGTGTGTGTGTGTGTGTGTGTGTGTGTGTGTGTGTGTGTGTGTTCATTTTACGTCTCTTGCATGCAAGTTTAGCGATTCAACAGTTGTCAGTATTTGAATCAACTAGACGCTCACACAAGGGGGTGCTCGAGCCCTTTCATTTGTGTACTTTCTGTATGCCGTGCGACATTCTACAAGGCGTATTTTTCCGCTGTTGGGATCGAAACTTCTTTTCTCCCGGTATGCACTGTACACTGTATGTGAGGTTCGTGACAAATGTCCAACATAGCATAGAATTAGGTTTGTGCTTGTGGTAAGCTAATGGCACAAGCTTAGTAGGCGAAGGGTGCTCTAGCGAATTTCTAGGCACGGGTGCGGAAAAAGTACACTGACGGTGTTAATACTCTTGCCTGATATTTCCGGTAAAAAAAGGATAATAGAAGTGGGACAGTAGTAGTCTGGTATAACAAAGGGCTCCAAAGGATCTTAACGTGAGTCTGTCAGTCTTCCGGTTCAGGCTGTTTGATGCCGCTAGCCACTTCAGCAACGGAAACCAGGCGACTCTACATGTTTTGCAGCAAGTGGGAGTTGAATCTTTCATATTCACCGTGAAACCTTGTCTCATGAACGGTCCCTGTCGTGTCCAGAGGGCATTCTCGTCCTTCCTTTGATAGCTCAAAAGAAGTGAGGGGGAAAAAAGGGTGAGCCTTCCTAAATGTTTGATGAATTTAGTACTCCGGAACTTTGCTTTCTTCTATGCAGAGCTTCTTTTTCACCTTCAGTCTTATCAGGATGCAATCTTATGCCGACTTGGGCAAGGTACGCTTGGTGAAAAGCTTCTCGAGATATTGTGTGCTCATGTGTTATGTATCAAAGCACGCACTGAACGATTATAGAAATGCACAAATAATTGTTTGTGTTGTTGCCTTTTACCTCAATATTCATGCTAGCGAAAGCCAATGTTTGTACAGGTTTTTATTTTTTGCGATAATTGCTTACGAATTCATTCTTGTTGCATCTCATTGCGTAGGCCATAAGCTGACCTGCATAAATCTGTAAACAATACGGGGCACATTACTTGATTTGCGAGCTATCGTTGTTTGTGTGATAGGCGAATTTCGCACTCTTCAAAGTAAAACATAGCATATGAAAATTGCAAATGATTTACTGGTGCTCCACAGCTGCTGATGACATCAACCTAATGTGCCCAACGATTAAGGGTGGTAAACAGAATTTTATTTCACTGGATAAGCATTTTTCTTTCTTGAGTGATGACAATGTGAACCGCATGCTGTGGAAGCTATAGTTCTTTGGAAATTATTTACTATAAAGGTACTGAATTCTCTTTTCTCTCCGCAATAATGTTGCCATTTCAGACACCTCAAGCGAATGCAGCAGCGACATGGACTGTTCACAATCTCTGAGCGAAACTTCGGCATCAGTGCGCCGGGCTCGAGAACCAGGTGAGCAGGGTTGTATGCATAACTGGCATAAATCTTTTGAAAATGGTGACGACTGAAAGCTCATTGGACTGCTTCCTATGATAGCTGCTGTCTCCGGTGAACTTGTTTCCAAGGGGTACGTCCAGAGTCGGCCGTCCCAGTCGCTGCTACTCTTCCAAGAAGGTGATTGTTATTTCGTATCTGCTCGAACAGCCTGAGGAGGTATGGCTCAGAAATATGCTACAATTCCTTGTCTGTGCGCTGTGCAGATGCAGATGGTGCCAGCCCTACTGGTTCTACGCTGAACCAAGCTTGTTCCCACGCCAGTGGCTTCATATTGGTTCAGTGTAAGTGCTAATTCCGCCTGTGGTGCTTAGTTATTATTTGTGCATTGTTGGGTTGCTGGCTTCCCTGTCAGAACTGTGCTGTCACTATATTTTGTTCTTTATATTCTGTGGACGCAGCTGACCACACATATGCAGGACCAAGCACTGAAGCAAGCGCTTCATCTCTGGAACCTGGCACGGCAGGGGTGGCTGCAACACTGTCAGCGAGTGCTGATCTGTCACCAGGAGCTCCGTTCAGCAAATCGCCTCTTTCTTATGAAGGTTAGCAATTTTACAACGCTTTCGCAATATTGCGCACTTTTTGGTGCTACAGGACTACATGCAGCTATGACTAAACCCGACGTAGCAACTTATTGCTCTTCCATCGACTCTGTACGTTGCAGGATCTTTCACCAGCCCCATCAATAAAAGGCGGCCACTGCAGAAACTTCGAGCCAACCTCAGGCAGCTGCGTAACCGCAACAAGAGGCTGCAAGGACTGCTGCTTCAGCGCCGTCGCATGAAGACCACTGCCGAATTGGTAGATAGTCTGCGTGAGCATTTAACACCAGCTGTTGCTGCTTTTGTTGAAGCTCAGTTAAAGATGCACAATGTCAGCAGGTTTGGCCGTCGATGGTGCAGCCAAAACAAAACCTTTGCTTTAGGTTTATACTTCCACAGCCCAAAAGGTTACAGATATTGCAGGAAACTCCTGAAACTTCCATCTGTTAGGTCACTGCAGCTGTGGCTTGCACGCGTACCATTGAGGGTTGGATTTTATCCTGAAGTTGATTTGATCGAGAAACGGGCAGTGTCTTTTCCACGGCAAGACAGGGCTTGCACCATAATTTTTGATGAAATGCATGTTTCAAAGGAGCTGTCGTACAATCCAGTGTCGGACAGATTTGAAGGCATTGAAGAGTACAGTGCAGCACAAGGTCCAAATCTTGCAAAGAAGGCGCTTGTGTTCATGGCCAAAGGAATATGTACGCCGTGGAAGCAGCCTTTTGGCTACTTCTTTGCAGATAAGGCAGCGCCTGCAACTGTTCTGCATGACCTTCTCTTCAAATGACACAGAATGTTGGTTGGAGCTGGATTGCAGCCTGTGGCTGTGGTTTGTGATCAGGGGAACCAAAATGTTTCTCTGTTTTCGAAATTTGTGACCCCTGAAAAGCCGTACTTAAGTGTGAATGGTGAACCGCTTTTATTTATTTTTGATCCACCGCATTTGCTCAAGTGCTTGCGCAATATGCTCTTCAAGTATGACTTCAGGGTAGGCAGTGACACAATTAAAAGCTCGTACATACGACAGGCTTATGAGAAGGATCGAGAAATGCAAATTCGGTCCATCCCAAAGTTGTGTGCCCAGCACTTTAATTTAACTTTTGCTTCGAAGATGTCTGTGAAACTCGCAGCACAGGTATTCAGCAATCATTGCGCTGCTGCATTGTGCACATTGGTAACATTCCAACAGTGGCCATCAGAGGCTATCCACACAGCCAGATTTGTTGAGAGGATCGATAGGCTCTTTGACAGTCTAAATACTTCACAGAAGCGGGGAAAGTCTCCGTATGCATCTGCAATTTGTGCAGGATCTGTGCATGAAGAGTTTTTGGAAGAGTGTGTTGCAGTTTTCGAAAACATCGAAGTTCTAGGCTGTGCGCGGCAGCCTCTTTGCATCCGTGGCTTCTGCCAAACTATGAGGGCTGTGCTGCTGTTATGGAACCACCTGGCCTCTCGCTATGGTTTGACATACATCCTTACCAGGCACCTGAACCAGGATGCACTTGAAAACACCTTTGCTATTGTTAGGTCGAAATCTGGATCGAACAGCAACTCGTCTTCCCGGCAGTTTCAAGCAGCATTTAGGCATCTTTTAGTTAGCAACCTTTTCAAACTGTCGGAAAGCAGCAATTGTGCTGAAGACATGTCTAGCCTTCTAGCCACTCTCCCAGTTTGTTTATCTAAGTCTGCTCCTTCTCTCTGTACAGCTGCCACATCTTTGCCAGTTGCAGTAGAAGTTTTGCCATATGATTATCCGTCTCCAATAGTAGAGAACAACATTTTCTATTTTGCTGGCTGGCTTGCCTACAAGTTTATGAATGATCACAGGTGTGTTACAGGGCCACATACGTCCGAGGTGAGGCTAGAAAATGCCGCCTTTGCCGATCAGAGCCAAGTTCTCTTGTACTTAAGTGTCAAAAATCCTGGAGAAGGTGACTTTGGGAGCCTGTCAGTTCCTACACCCTCGTTTGTAGCTTTCATCAGTGCTTTCGAGCAGGTTTTTGCCGCATCTAGTTCCAATATTGTGGGAAAAGAACAAGTAGGGCATGATCTGTGCATGTTGCTTCATGCCAAGGTAGAAAAATCGCTGACTGTGTGTGGTGATGACGTTTATGATGGTTTGTTTGCCCTGTTCGTCAGGGTGAGGCTGCATTGGCTTGCACGCAGAAAAAATCTTGAACTGAACAGTCAAACTACTAAACGGAAAGCCACGAAGCAAGCACTGAGGCTAAGCAAATGAAAAGGATGCAATTCCCGAGCTGTTGGCTGAATATTTTGTGAAGTTGCAGGCTACTATGCAGCCTGTGCAACAAATCAGCTTAGTCTGGTTTAACGGTTGCAAAGGGTTTTTTTTTCTGGTTCACAGCCTGGTTTTATTCTTTTATTTTTTTACTTGTGTATTTTGATTTGCTAGGATGTGACGTGGTTGCTCACAGGGGCAATGGTTTAACAATCTAGCATCTTTCATCGTTCATTCCACTATGTCACTCTTTTAGGGTATTTTATGCCATGTACAGCCTCTTCAAGTGTCACCTATGTACTTGTGCAATATTGTCAGATAAAACGCCATACCGATAAAGCGAATGCCTCTGAAAGGAGACTTTCTAGGCAATGGATTAACCTCGTTTCCGTGGCGCTGGGATTAATTTTTCCACCTGCTCGCCCCCCATGCAGTTCCGTGCTGGCAGGTAATGAAATCAACCATTGTCATCATAACCACCACTCGGCACCACTGGCTACCAGGCCACCTTTTAGCAGGCTAGTTGCATCTCAGAGTTTTTAGTAGGATCTTTGTCAGCGCAACGAACAGAACAGCGCTGTACTTTTATCTGGCTATATTGTAGCGTACAGTGCACTGATTACATGCTTTACTGCCCCGCGAATGTCCTTGCACTTCACTGTACGCTGTACTTCATGTGTACTTTTGTTGACGTAAAATTACTTCAAATTGATCCGGCTAACGACTAGAAGTACTCTGGAGATGGTACGCCGGCTCAATGTATGGTATTTGCTCCTACGTTGAGCACGTTTGAGGCTTCTAAAGCTGGCTTTAACATTGCCTTGCAGATGTAAACGCACCTGCTATATTCTTTCAGCTGAAGAAATTAAATGTGAAGAATAATCCCAGTGTGCTCTATGGTCTGTGTTGATGCGCCTACTTATGTCATGTTATGTTTGCTTCAATTGAAGCTGTCGTAGCATTGTTTTCTATACTTTTCAATTTCCTAACTGACAACGTTCGTGGCACTTCAGGGCTTTTTCCTATCTGCACTGTGACTATTGAGATGATTAGCCAACTTAAACAATACTGCTTGTGCTGCCTGTGACATGTATTTTTTGTTTGTGTGCCAAGGGTGTGCTTTTTGACTATATTGGTTTGGTTGCTGCAATAAACAATGAATATGAAACTATGAAAACCATACTTGCCGTACACTCTATTGCGAACTGTGCACTTGAGCCAGTGCTTTGTGCACCATACCTTGCTGTACTCAAAAGTTCTCAAAAGTACTAGCACCAGTATTTGCACTACGAATCGTGCATGCTTCGCCAGTGTCTGGAAGTGTTGCTGCCTTTCTATGCTGCCCCTCCTTTACCAGTCACTTTCATTGCGTTCCCAATTGCACATTAACAAGGCCATAACTAGCAGGAACTCGAGCACATTTGACTGGCAAAGGTTTGGGCGCGCTGAAAGGCAGCAACCTTCGAGAGGTACGGGCTCGAAAACGCGGATTCTACAGAAAGACCGCTTTATAATTCGCGCCAAAAGCATACGTATGCGTGACGTCATTCTACGTCACGTTTGCGTAGTTTGCCCCCAAAATCCAGGGGGCGCTGGAGTACCCACGAACCGCCATTTTTCGGACCAATGGGCGTCTATGGAGCCTTCGCTACCAGTACATCTACCTTGTGGCAACGGCCATTCATTCTTCGAAGCGAATGCCCTTGTCGACCGTTCCACGAAAGCGGCCGATTTCACTCGGTTTTGGAATGACTGGCAGGAGTGTGACGTAGGCGCATTTTGTGGTCCCGCCCCGGCGCAATGACGGCCGTGACGAAACGCGCGGGCGCCAACGAATCACGAGAAGGCAAGCCAGAGAACAGAAAAGCGAGCTGTTTGCGCGATTGCACCCCTGAGTAATCGCTATCACCCGCGTGCCTTCCACAAAGCTCTACATTATTCGCGTCGCGCACACATGCAATCCGATTACACGAGGCTCGGTCACAGACAGCGGATGGAAGCATCGATAACATTCCAGAAACTTCCGATGTATGCAGGCGCGTCCTCCGCTGTGCGATAACATTTGTTAGGCGGTGAAACGTGTCGCCCGATAAAGACAAACAAGTACACGTCTCAATATCCTTTCTCTAGGAGCCTCCCCTCTTGGCGACTACCACAGGTATGTCTGCTAAGCCGTGGAGGAATTCATCGCTGTTTCAAGACGTTTTCCTTAAGTTCAAACCTTATTTTATCCGTTTCCACATGACACTTTAACCAGCTTTTGTACCACCAAAATCTTCCTATTACGCTAACCGAATTCATGTTTACACGGATGGTTCCGTCTCGGAAAATTCTACGGGCGCCGTTGTTCTACCATTTCAATCGGTCGTCATCAAGTTCAAAACTTCACACGTAACGACATCTACAGGTTCTGAACTGGCCGCTCTTCGCGCTGCTGTCGAGTACATTGAGAAAGAACCGCCCAACAAATGGGCAATATTTTGTGACTCGAAAACAGCCCTCCAGAGCATGCGAAGTTCACAACGTGGCAATTACGAAGAGCTGGTGTCACAAATCAACGAAACCTGCCATTGCGCATCTGAAAGCGGACATGATATCATATTTCAGTGGCTGCCAGGACACTGTGGCATCGTTGGTAATCACCTCGCCGATGACGCTGCCCTACATGCCCAGGCTGGCTCACCGACACTCCTTATACATTTATCCAGAGTCGACGCAGCAAGAGAGCTTCGAAGTCTTGCTCGTGCAATTACGTTAGGTTGCTGGCATACACCACAGAACTCTAAGTGTCGTTTACACAGCCTCGACCCATCTCTGAAACTTACATTACCAGCGAACCTTCCGCGACGTGACGCAACACTGCTGTGTCGGCTGTGGGTAGGAGTAGCATTCACCAACTCCTATAGCTACCGTATTGGAACGGCGGACTCACCATTGTGCGCTAAGTGCAAGTGTGAAGAGACCATCAGCCACCTTCTGTGCCACTGTTCTCGCTTCGATAATCAACGTGAGACTCTCCAGTGTGCCTTAAATAGACTGGATGACAGGGCATTTACGGAAGCGAAGATCTTGGGAGCCTGGCCTCACAGTTCATTGGCCCAGAAAGCAGTTCGAGCGCTTTTTCGCTACCTGAAGGCATCAGACTTGAGTGCCCGACTATAGACATCCTACACTTAAGTTCTCTCTCTTCCTCTTTCACTCCCCATTCCCCTCCCCACGTGTAGGGTAGCAAACTGGACTCAGTCTGGTTAACCTCCCTGCCTTTCCGTCTTCCCTTCTCTCTCTCTCTCTCTCTCTCTTCCTAATACCATCCAAATCTTTGCCAGTGGGTACGCGCCATCAATGCAGGAATTCGAGTCCAATCCAATAAAATCGCTGCTCTATGCCAGCGATTCCAGCTGTGAATAGACGCTGTGAATAGACGCACTGAGCTGTGAATAGACGCACGCTTCTCCCTTCCCGTAACATCAATGGTCGAGGTGTGGGGTAATCACCTGCGCAAGACGGAGCTCCGCAGCGGGCGTAACCTGGCCGCCACGTCATCCATAGAAAAGTCTTGAACCACGGCCCCTTCGTCGCCACCGATGGTCATCCTGGCCCAGCCTCGCTACCCTGGCATGTTTCCGGGATTGACAACGTTCACGTCAATGACTGGTTGCAGAATTGCGAACGGGTGAGCGCACACAACAGGTGGCATAACAAGCTTATGCTGATTAATATAATATTCTACTTAAAGAAAACAGCACGGGCCTGGTTTACAGACAGACGGAGAAGAGATTAAAAGTTGGGACCAGTGCAAAGAGAAGCTTAGAGATTTGTTCGGCAAGCCCCTCGGCCGCCAACGTGCTGCGAAGAAGGACCTTGGGAACCGTGCACAGGCGTCCACTCAATCTTACGTCATCTACATTCAGGACATCCTCGCTCTTTGCCGCAAGGTGGATAACAATATGGCAGAGGCAGACAAGGTCAGCCACGCATTAAAAGGCATCGCGGATGACGCGTTTAACCTCCTTGTTTACCCCGGCCTGAAATTCCTCTGCTTACCCTGCCTACTGATCGGAACCTTCTGGACATGGACGTGGATGGTCTGCCCGTTACAGCACTCATCGACACTGGAGGGCAAATTTTCATCATGAATGCGGAGCTTAGAACGCGCTTGAAGAAAGTACTTACTCCTGCTCCTACATGACTGCTGCAGGTCACCGATGGTGGAACTCTGGCATTGTTTGCAATGTGTCTGCTCGTGCCGGTGTCGCCGGTCACCGCACGTCCGTCTTGTTTAGTGTGCTCGAACATTGCCCTCACGATATGATCCTTGGAGGCCACACGTGCGTCTTGTTTAGTGTTCTCGAACGTTGCCCTCACGATATGATCCTTGGACTCGACTTTTTGACCGCCCATTCTGCACTTATTGACTGTTCAGCCGGTGTTTTACAACTTTACCTACCCCAATCTGTTCCCGTTACCTTCCTGCTCAAGCTCCAACTCAGCTTTATTCGCCTGGCATCTCTAGCAGCAACCTGCATCACTGTTTAAGGCTGCCCACCTGTACCTCACGAAGACTATGTCCTTACTCCCACGACTTCAGTCCTGCTTTCTCACAATGTCGCCTTCCCACACATCATCATTTCTCATTTCTGTAGCGGACAATCATATATATCTTCCCATCCTAAATTTCGGACAGTGCCCACAAGCACTTCCTCGAGGCATGTCTGTTGCTACGTCGTCACCGTCGCACGAGTGCCACATTTCCGCTGTATATGTTGCGCCGTCTTCTTCCAGTGCTAATTCTGCGCCTTCTGCATCTGACCCTACCGATGACTTTACAACGATTATTGCACTGGACCTCTTAATTAAGCAAGCCGCAGAGCTTCGTGACCTCCTCATGTCGTACTCCAACATTTTCGACCTGAACGATCGCCATTTGTATCAAACTACCATAGTGAAGCATCGTATAGATACCGCCGATGCAGCACCTGTTCACCGACGCTCATAACGGGTGTCACCCTCTGAGCGGCAAGTTATCCAGGGCGAGGTCGACAAAATGCTTGCCAAATCGATTACTGAACACTCTTCTCGCCCTTGGGCTTCCCCTGTTCTCGTCACAAAGAAAGATAACAACTGGCGATTCTGCGCTAACTGTCGTCGTCTAAACATGATTAGTAGGAAAGATGCATACCCACTTCCTCGCATTGACGATGCTCTGGATTGTCTCCACGATGCCACTTATTTTTCATCGATATACATTCGCCCTGGATATTGGAAAACTGCCGTGGATTAGATGTACCGTGAGAAGACCGTATTCTTCACACCACACGGCCTATATCAGTTCCGGTTAATGCCTTTTGGCTTGCGCAATGCCCCGGCGACCTTTGAAGGGATGATGGGCATGCTCTTGCGTAGTATATGAAATGGTCCATCTGTTTGTGCTACTTGAATGACGTCATCGTAATCTCTTAAACTTTGGCGACTTATCTTGAAAGACTTTCATCTGTTCTTTCTGTTTTTCGCACCGCTGGCTTGCAGCTCAACTTGTACAAGTGCCACTTCGGTCCCCGCCAAATAAATATGCTCGGACATCTGGTCGATTCTTCAGGCATTCACCCCGACACCGCTAAAGCTCATGTTCTGCAGAATTTTCCCGCACCAACATGTGCCCAACATGTTCGCAGCTCTGTTGACCTTTGCTCTTACTTCCGCATCTTTGTGCAAAATTTCATCCATGTTGCCCGTCCCCTGACTGACCTGCTGAAGGCAGGCGTTCTTTTCTGATGGAGCTCTGAACAAGCCTCTTCTTTCTCGCCGCTCATCACGCTGCTCACCACACCTACTGTTCTCGCCCGTTTTGGTGCCTCCGCTCTGACAGAAATACGCACTGACGCCAGTGGCTATGGCATCGGCACAATTTTAGCTCAACGCCAATGTGGGCACAATCGCGTTACCGCATGCGCCAGCCGTCTCCTCTCCTCCAGCCGAGTGCAATTACTCGATTGCCGAGCACGAGTATCTCGCCCTCATTTTGGTGGTGGGAAAGATCTGACCCTAAATATATGGTCGACCATTTCCAGTTACAACCAAACGCCACGCAATTTCTTGGCTTTCTTTCCTAAAGGATCCCACTGGACTTCTCAGTTCCTGGGCGCTATGGCTGCAGGAATACACATACACCGTGGTTTAAAAGTCGGGTCGTCTACATCAGGACGCTGACTGCCTGTCTTGTTATCCTGTCGATGCACCGGACGGTTTAGTGGATGTCGCACCGATCTGCGTTCTTTTGCTCTCCACCTTGCAAGACATTGGCGCTGAACAACGACGCGATGAATCGTTATGGCCGATTATCGAACGCCTACTGCTCTCTGATCCGTCTGAACCATCCCTTCACATGTTCGTGCTACAAAATGGCATCCTGTATCGCCGCAATATGCACCCCGACGGGCCTGGAGCTCCTGACCATCGTTCCATCTCATCTTCGACAGATTGTACTCCAGCAACTGCACGACGTTCCCACCGCTGGACACCTTGGCGTCAGTCGGACCTATGACCGATTCCGACGACGGTTTTTCTGGCCCCGTCTCGACCGCTTCGTCCGGCGTTATGCTGCCGCGTGTGAGTCGTGTCAAAGCTGGAAAAGACAAGCTGTGGATCCTCCTGTTCTGCTGCAGCCTTTGGATATACCAACCGACCCTTTTTTGGCGTTGGCGTTCACCTTGATGGACCATTCTCTATATCATATAACGGAAATAGGTGTATTGCCATCGCTATGGACTATACAGCCCGCTATGCCATTACTAGAGCCCTACCGACCAGTTTCGCTATAGACGTCGCTGACTTCTTGCTTCACGATGTTATCTTACACAGCGGTGCACCTCATCAACTTCTCCCTCATCGCGAAAGATACCTTCTTGCCAAAGTCATAGGCGACTTACTTCGATCATGTGCTACTAAACACAAGCTTACTACCGCTTGCCATCCTCAATATAACGGACTTACTGAACGCCTAAACCGCACATTAACTGACATTCTAGCAGTGTATGTTTCCTCCGATCATCAGGACTGGGACACTGCTCTACCATTTGTCACGTTTGCTTACACTTCTTCGCGCCACGGCACAACTTGCTAGTCATCCTTCTGCCTCCTCTTCGGCCGTGAGCCGCCTTTGCCTTTCGAGACTCTCCTTTCGACCCCACTCGACTCGCTGACAGAGTAAACTCGGGGTGTCGTAGCCACAGCCACCCAAGCACGACAGATTGCCCGCATTCGTCTTTCTGCTTCCCAGACACGCCAGAAGTGCTGTTAGGACCAGCGCCCTCACTACGTAAACTACGAACTAGTTGTTCTTGTGCTAGTTTGGTGTCCAACTCAGCGGGTTGGCCTTTCGGTGAAATTCTTCTCCCGATACTACGGCCCTTACCGCATCGTTCGCCAGGTGACCCCTGTCCCATATGAAGTGTATTCACTGGCTGCCCACCGTGCCTTCACCTCTCTCGGACATCATCCACGTCAGCTGTCGCAAACCGTACCTTTCTCAGACCGATGAGCTGCACCAATAAGGTGCTTTTTTTCCGATGGGGGGGGGGGGATGTTACAGTCGGTAATGTGGGATGAAGAGGCCTTGGAGACAACGAAGAAGACTTTAGTATTATCGCGGCTCTAGTATTATAAGCCATCTGTGAATAGATGCACGCTTTTTCCTTCTCGTGACACTATTGTCAATAAGCCTTTATTTTACTGCGAAGCCTTCGAGAGGAGTTCTGCAAGAGTTTGCTTGCAGGGCGTGTGACAGTGTGGTTAATATCGATCGTACGTGCAACACAATGCGACATTTCTTGAAGCCACAGCTTTGGTATGAAATTTAATGATGAATGATTATAAATTAAAAGTCAGGTATATCTCATTCAATTGCACAAGAACTTATATACGCAGCGTTTTACCTATTACTGCAGAATATATGGGCTTCAAATTGCATTATACCAGCTCTACTTTGAAGGTCTGCTAAGAGTTTGTAGGGCTGCGTCTGTAAAATCTGATTTCGTGGTGCTGCAACACAATCTTTATGAGAGCTGTCACTAAGAACAGCCAGTCAAAACTGCGTTTGAGCACAGCAGTGGCCGCAGTGTTTCAGCAAGGCTGTGGGCAAGCAAATACACCCCCAGTACTTCTGTAGGCTATGCCAACTCACTTATACAGCTTTGCTGCCTTTATTGTACCACTTGTCAAATTTGCATATATCTGCAACACTTAGGTTTTCTACTAAGATATGTTTTTTTACTGCCACATGTGAACTTCGTTTCACTGGGGTTAGCAATGAAATATTTCATATTCAGTGGTTGTTCACCTGAATTATTCGCATTCAATTGAATTCGGAAATTTCACTATTCAAGCACTCTTCTTATGCATATGTCATTGTACTTTCCAGAATCAATACTGCTGAGCGGGTGAATTCAAGAATGACCCACGATCGTCTAGGAGCATGCCTACAAACTGAAAGAACAGGTCCGTTTTTCAAAAAAACAAGGGCCTCCACTATACATACATTATTTGATACCGCTAGCGTGACAACGAAAATGTCATACGAGAGTTGCACACTTAATAGCATCGGTGTGTATGTTCCTTTCTTTGAAACAGAGCAGTAGCCTTTGCATAGGAGTACATTCCAGTCTGTAAATTAGTTTTTTTGAAGCACCCTTCCACACAACTTTATGGCTTGTTTTGTAACCTTGCTAGCATGGCTCATAAAACTTCCATGAATATAATAAATGAATCTGTACCCAGTAGCTCCACACACTAATGAAAACAGCTCGCTTCACATGCCATTTGCAGACTACAGCAGAGAACAAAAGTAGCCGTTAACAGCATTTACGCACATTGACCACATGACAGCAGTAGCATTCAGGTTATAGTATAACACAGCGGGGTGCTATGTTTTTCATTCTTGTCTTTTTACAGGCCTTCTTCAGGAGCCAAGAAGATAGTGAAGGAAATGAGAGCGCATTACCATCCCCGACGCACAAATGAAGCTTAAGAGGTTACTAAGGTGACTCACATATGGGTTAAAAAGAAGTGGCGCCAAAACTGAGCCTTGGGTAATTTCACATTTCAAACCATTTGTTTTGCTGTTTCCTGAAGCAAGATAAACTACCTATGCCTGTTTAGTAATGTAAATTTTTAAGAGACACTGTAAATGTCCTCGAAATCCGTAGTTATATACCTTCTAGGATAATACAAGTTCGTCAAGGGCATCGAATGCCTTTAAAGTGGACACCAGTAGGACACAAACCCCTTTGTTACTGTCCATTGTGGAGTTCAATAAGTCTGATGAGTCCTCTACAGGGTGCTGGGTGCCTCGACTTCTGACGAACCCGTACTCAATGATAGAGATCAGACTGGGACAACTCGAAACCGCATTCATCCCTAATGAAAGGTGTTTTCCAATTATTATTGCGACGCTTGAACGCATACAAATAGCAGAATAGTTCTGCACAACCCTTCTTCCTCCATGTCTATTCAGAGGAAGCACACATGTCATTTTCAAGCCATTTGGTTCAAATTGTGTTTTGATTATAGTAATAAATATTTTTAACAGTACAGTCTTCACTTACTGAAAGTTCCTGCGCAATATGTCAACAGAGATACCGTCTGGGCCTGGTGATATCCGATTATTAACGCTGAACAGAATACTGCCGAATGATGATAAGTAGTTTTATGGCAGCACAATACTGGAAACATGATCCTTTGAGTACTGTGGTGGAAAAGTTGAACTAGGTGTTCAGCGCAATGAAACAGTGATTCGGTTGGGAGCGCACATGCTCTCTGAAGTACAGGTGAAAAATACTATAAATTGGTCCGCTAATGTTATCAACCTTTATCAAAAGTCCAGCAAAACGAGAACAAGGTGAAAGATGGAGCCAATGCTTCGACAAGTGGACTTGTGTTCAAGGCGACATATGCTTTCCTCGCCACAGTACCATCACCATCGTCATCAGCCTGGTTACGCCCACTGCAGGGCAAAGGCCTCTCCAATACTTTTCCAACTAATTGTGGCCATGTTTTCCCTGCAAACTTCTTAATCTCATACGCCCACCTAACTTTCTGCCACCCCTGCTACGCTTCCCTTCCCTTGGAATCCAGTCCGTAACCCTTAATGACCATCGGTTATCTTCCCTCCTCATTACATGCCCTGCACATGCCCATTTCTTTTTCTTGATTTCAACTAAGATATCATTAACTCGTGTTTGTTCTCTCACCCAATGTGCTATTTTCTTATCCCTTAACGTTACACCTATCATTCTTCTTTCCATAGCTCGTTGCGTTGTCCTCAATTTAAGTAGAACCCTTTTCGTAAGCCTCCAGGCTCCTGCACCGTATGTGAGTACTGGTAAGACACAGCTGTTATATACTTTTCTCTTCAGGGATAATGGCACCTGGTGCTCATGATCTGAGAATGCTTGCCAAACGCACCCCAGCCCATTCTTATTCTTCTGATTATTTTAGTCTCATGATCTGGATCCGCACTCACTACCTGTCCTAAGTAGATGTATTCCCTTACCACTTCCAGTGCCTCGCTACCTATCGTAAACTGCTGTTCTCTTCCGAGACTGTTAAACATTACTTTAGTTTACTGCAGATTAATTTTTAGACCCACCCTTAGGCTTTGCCTCTCCAGGTCAGTGAGCATGCATTGCAGTTGGTCCCCTGAGTTACTAAGCAAGGCAATATCATCAGCGAATCGCAAGTTACTAAGGTATATGCCATTAACTCTTATCTCCTATTATTCCCAATCCAAGTATCTGAATACCTCCTGTAGACACGCTGTGAATAGCATTGGCGAGATCGTATCTCCCTGCCTGACACCTTTCTTTATTGGGATTTTGTTGCTTTCTTTATGGAGGACTACGGTGGCTGTGGGGCCGCTATAGATATCCTTCAGTATTTTTACATACGGCTCGTCTACACCCTGATTGAGCAATGCCTTCATGACTGCTGAGGTTTCGACGGAATCAAACGGTTTTTTGTAATCAATGAAAGCTATATATAAGGGTTGGTTATATTCCACGCATTTCTCTATCACCTGATTGATAGTGTGAATGTGGTCTATTGTTCAGTAGCCTTTACGATGTTTTGCCTGGTCCTTTGGTTGACAGAAGTCTAAGGTGTTACTGATTCTATTTGCAATTACCTTAGTAAATACCTTGTAGGCAACGGACAGTAAGCTGATCGGTCTATTTTTTTTTTCAAGTCTTCGGCGTCCCCTTTCTCATGGATTAGGAATATGTTGGCGTTTTTCCAAGATTCCGGTACGCTTGAGGTCATGAGGCATTGCGTATACAAGGTGGCCAGTTTTTCTAGAACAATCTGCCCACCATCTTTCAACAAATCTGCTGCTACCTGATGCTCCCCAGCTGCTTTCCCCCTTTGCATAGCTCCCAAGGCTTTCTTTACTTCTTCCGGCGTTACTTGCGGGATTTCAAATTCCTCTAGACTATTCTAGACTATAGACTCTCTTCCAATTCTAGACTCTAGACTCTCTTCCAGTACCGTCGTGGTAGCCACTGATACTGTATAAATCAATATAGAACTTCTCAGCCAGTTGAACGATTTCGTCCATATTAGTAAATAATATTGCCGGCTTTGTCTCTTAGCGCATACATCTGATTCTTGCCTATTCCTAGTTTCTTCTTCACTGCTTTTAGGCTTCCTCCGTTCCTGAGAGCATGTTCAATTCTATCCATATTATACTTCCTTACGTCAGCTGTCTTACGCTTTTTGATTAACTTGGAAAGTTCTGCCAGTTCTATTCTAGCTGTAGGGTTAGAGGCTTTAATATAGCTTTCATTTGCAGCTGTTATGACGTCATATGGTAGCTACGCGGCCGCGCGCGGCGCAGCAAGGAAGAGCGTGGTTGTGCGGCTAGTATGCTTCGCATAATAGAAGCAACTTAATAACGAACATAGCAAACATAAAAGAGAATAGACCCACACATGAGAAGCGCAGCAATGAACAATGGCTCATACCCTCAATGGTAGCTACGCGGCCGTGCGCGGCGCAGCAAGGAAGAGCGGGGTTGTGCGGCTAGTATGCTTCGCATAAAAATCCAAGCAACCAAACTAAGTGTTGTTGCCTCTAGCTTTAAATTTAGCATAGCGAATAGACTCTAAAGCTCCCTTTCCAACGTTTATGCCTATCGGTTGCAATGTCTTGTGCTTATGGATAAGGTATGACTTTCGGTATTTTCTTTATCATTCAGAACCGAAATTTGACTGTACGATGTAGAGGTCAAGTTCCTCAAAGTCATAACCTGGTTGGTTGAAATGCTCGGCGACGGCTCTAGCAAGCTTTTTAGCGGTGTACGCCCGATGTCTGTTGCATATGACGTTCACTGATTGTCCCGTTTCACCGGTATATTGTTTCTTACTGAAGGAAAATTCAAGCCTATAACTTACATCTGAACTTGTACAAATAAAGCTGGGTTTGAATTCGGGTGTATTTACTATTTAAGGTTTGACGTATAAGTCCTGCGGAAACCCGCAAGGTGGAGAGAAGTGATTAAGAGAAAATGCGACATCCACCCAATTGTAGCAATTCCTACAAAGGAAACCCATACGGGTTCCTCGAAAGAAAAGCCTCGCAGTTGAAGAAAAATTCGCGCTGCTCCGGGACTTGAAACCGCGACCACCACCTTTCCGGGGCAGCCGCTCCACCATCTGGGCTAACCAGCCGGCTTGCAGATTAACAGAATATTTCCTTTCTTGATTCATGCCGATTTGAAGTTCTTTGCCTTTGCTGTTGCATATGTCACCAAGAAGAGTTTCCTGTAAATATTGCTATAATTTTATGAGAAAAACACAGCAGGTAATTCACCTCTCACTGATAAACTGCAGATTTCCTCGAGCAATGAGCCATCCGTCACACAATGGAAAAGTTGTGAACCTGACAGTGACTGTTGCTTGCCTAATAGCAAGTAATGTCAGCTTGCATGACTCCAAGGCTTGACGAATTGCTGTAGTGCCCTGAGTGATTAATTTTGTCCTGTGACTTGATAATGGTTGACTCTTCGCTGGACACAGTTGACTTTAGAATTGCTACTGGAGATGACAAGGATTACACCTTGGTGTCGGAAGCTCCACAGAGCGGAAGCTCATCGTAATACCCAGACACAATATCAATTGACATCATTGCTTCTAGAGTAATTTGCAGTATTCCTACTTCAGATAATAAAGTTAACAGTTCGTCAGGTTTGTTAATTACTGCAAACTGGAAATGCGCATCTTGCAGAGAGCATGTTGCTGTTCGACATTACTTGCAGCGCCACTTTTCACGTTTGTTCACCCCCACTTCCCCCAACACATCTGGCGTTGCATCGGTTATGCCAAAACCTTCATGCCCCAAGTGATAGTCACCAGAGCAATTCATACATACTATGTGTCTGCCATCTGAAGGAACTCATTGTCGGCAATGAACGCACTTAGTGTACACCATAGTGCACACTTTCATTAAATAATTAATTCATTCAATTCATTTTATTCACTAGATAGCAAAGGATGCCTACATCTAAACTAAAATTGGTATAGACAGTTTGAGAAAGGCACCGGTAGACGTTACAAGGCAGGTACGGCAACCAAGCAAGAAGCAAACGGAAGCAGAAGCCGATACAGTAATGCAAATATGCTGCTATCGGAGTAAGCATCAGTAAAAATGAAATAAAGCAACAACTACTATGACACCGAAGCACAAAAAACAGATACAAGGATAAGCGACATGCATCAAACAACTATTACAGCAGGTTAACAAAAAGGGCTCGCTATGGAGGTTTCGGAGTGTAGTGTGTTTGTATTTATTTAGGACTCAAGGAAGGTTGTGTTGCAGCGCGTGTAGTTTGTAGTGTGTGCGAAAATGTGAGAGACACCACATGTCCATGATGTGCAATATATAAAAAGCCTATGTTCGCATAAGAGTGCCATCAATGCAATAAATTGTATATATGCAGTCGGTGGCAGCAAAGCAGAGTATACAAGTACTACCTCACCCACAGCGAGACATACACTTCCGTGTTGGCTTCAGTGCCGGCAGATGTCATGGATGCTGGGACACCTTGCCTATATGACAAAGCCAGGCACCCAACGGCACCACCTTGTATAAGAAATGTGCGGCAAGCCAGCCAAGAAATTCAGTCGACGACTTTCAATAGATGAATGGGCTCCATATTCTAAGCGACTGTCAATAAAGGCAGTTAACGCCACCTTTCTTAGTGAAAGTGGCAACCGTGCATATACAACGTAGAACCTGCAGCCACACAGACACCTTAGTACCATCTTCAGATGGGCCATAATCTGCAGATGCACAGTTATTGTCGGTGTATCCTCTGTTCTGCCTATGTACCATACATGAGGCTGACCATCCTCATTGTAATCTACACGTCCTTCCTTTTCTTGTGCCACCGATACTATTATCCAGAGTATCACAGTGGAGAATAGCACAGCCGCATACCATCATCTTTACAAAAGCAACGTTTATGTGGTGCACATAATGTAATTTCCATACGCTACAGTATTGCGTGTTCTGGATTTTTATATACATGCACAGAAATCACCACTCTCAGATTGTGTGTGAAGTGGAAAACATTGCTCTAATTGCGCACCGCTGTCACTGTGTAATGGTGCAGAAAGGAATTTATAAAAGAAGGCATTTTGCAATTCAGAAAACTTCCCCCTGATAGTGTGCTTGCAAAGAAAAGCTATTTTCGTTTGTTCAATTAAATTCAGTCTATGTGATCTATTCGAGACAAATGAACATTGTCTGACTAGCTGCAAAGAGACCCTCCTGTTCTGAAATATTCTTCGGTGTGCTCTGAAGGACTCGAGCATCAATCCCCGCATTATGTTGCACCTGTTGCCAACTTTTCGCGATGTGAATGCCCAGCTTGTAAAGAACACAAATGCGGGACTATAAAACAGTTTTATTTGTTCAAGAATGTGTTTTCTTCAAGGGACTATGAAATAAGTGATTATGGAGAACGGGACATTAGTCCGGACTAGTTCGCAATCTTGCTGAGGTACTCGTCCTTACCAACTTTCTAGAGAAAAAAAATATTTTTGAACAACTTCTTCAAAATGCAGCCAAGTATGTTATTTTATGGTGGTCCTTGAGTGCTAAGAGGCTTTGAGAGTGAGTGGTACTTCTTCGCATGTGTGCTCATTCCATAATTCCATCTTAGTGCCTGTAATTATAGGTGTCGATACTACTTGTTCATGAGACATTGCGCATGTTAATAAGTGCCACTATACAGGAACAAATAATGCGTAATAGCTAATCCCAGTGCTGGCCGTGGCGGGCAAGTTTTTCTTTTTCTTCGTGCTAAGGAAATGTGAAGATGGGGATGACGATCCTCAGTGTGAAAAATGAAGGTCAATGACCAATGCAGTCGCCGTCAGCTTAAGGGACTGCTGTCGCATCAGAAGGGCACCTTATGCGTGTGCCACCTCACGAGGGTCCTGGCGCGCACAGTGGATGCGAGTGGGTATGATATACCAGAAGTCATCATGCAGTTTATGACACACCATGTTAGGGTAAGCTGCCTATGTAAGCATATGTCCCACCTCCTACACAGCAGCAGAACTCTTTCCTTGCTCAATGTCTCCTCTCGCATTGACCGACACCTTCAGAACGGGCTAAATCCATTGAATATTCAGCTCAGTACTAGTTCATGAGCTAGTTGGTAAGACGAGGACACTAGAAATGTTAAAGAGCGATGCCGCGCTACGATTTAGTAGCAGCTAGTAACTGCTAACCGTTGAGCACTCTCCAAGCCTTCGACGCTTGCAAAAATTGACGAGGGCGCAAAATACCAGTGTGAAAGGGAACACGGTATCATACTCGCCTCCCCTGTAAACCACGGGCCATTTGACAACAATCGTCCACACCAATCCACTACGCCAGCAAGATCCTAGGAGCAACAAGAGGAAAATTTATGGATGGTGCTATCAACACGAATGCACATCCGGGCTAGCCTGGGGACAAACGCGTGCAAAACGAGCACAGAAAGTCCTCCGCTGCAGTACCGAGGCAAAGACAGTTATTCAAGGAGCAAAGCCCCCATAATTTCTCTCTCGCACCCGGTCGTACTCGCACAAGCGCTCAAACGTCGGCGATCCCTCAAATGAACGTATCGTGAGGGAAGGCAAAAGTGTGTGGCGCGTCGTAGGCGCTAAATCGGAAATAGTGGCGTCGACGTGAACATCCAAAATGAAAGTTGAACAGCGCACCATGGTGCCGCTCAATAGGCAGAGCGTAGTGGGCACAACCCGCTGCACCATGGGTTTCACCCTGCAAATCAATGAAGAGGGAGCGAAGCGCCGCGAATGGTGTGTTTGTGCATTACTACGCTTCTGCTGAAGGCATTTAGGAACTTGTTGCACCGAAATATTTCTGAAAAAGTGTAACTTGGAATGTGTTTCTAGATTTGGATTTAAAAAAGGCGCAGTTTCACCCGAAAGGTGAAACACCGCTTCCCATCGCAAATTAGCAGACAGCTATACGAAGTAAGGATAGTAGTTTTGTCGGCCGTACAAGCTTAGAAACATTCGCTTACTAATGAAATAAACAAGCACGGTCTCAGCGCACAGGCAAACACGAACACATCACACTCGATGACCGCGCACTCTCGCTGTCAAAACGCTGGCGGGAGAAAGCGCGGCAGCAGCAGCGAGCGAATTCACCTCCTCGCTGCCTATCACTTCGACGCCAACTGAGCGGCGAAAACGCTGCACGCAGGATGATATGAGCCGTCAGCAGATCTCTGTGAAAATAGGGCGCGCGAAGTACGCAGTTCTTCACGGATAACAACGCCCCTCCCTCCATCCAGTTCCTCCACAGCCTCTCGCGCGACGGAAGACTGCTCGTTTCATCTGAGCTTTCCTCCCTTGCGCGCGCCAGATTACGCCGCGATGGTCTCCTGACCACGCAGGATTTCACTCACAAATACAGCATATGACGCGCGGCGACGGTGTTATCCCCTTTGGACTTTATACGGAACATCCCGACGACGACGACCGCAAGAATGCGCCTGGATTGTCCATATAATCGCTATCGCAATGAAATAGGTTCCGGGCCGCTTCAAAGAGGCCATGACACCAAAATTTTGAATTAAATTATGTATTGCATGTTCTACCTTAGGCGGCCCACGGTAAGCTGGCAAATTTGAGCGCCAATTGTGCAGTAGAAGTTCTGCATTAGAATTTCTTTTTTTTAGTTCACAATTGGACGATAGAGCAGCGAGGCAACTCTGACGAGTCACGAAACGAACTGCACTCTCTGGGGTTAATGCGCGGAGGTACGCGTGGTTTTGTTTTCTCAGCTGTCCTCACGCGCAGACGCACATCGTGTGTGCCGCGGGCGGCTTTCTGCGTTTGTGCTTTCCACTCTAGAGTGCCCAGCTAGGTTTAGCCAGACCTTAAAAATAGGTGAATGCCGCGTACCTGGACAGAGCAGAGGTAACGTTGTTTGCCGTCGCTTAGAGATGCTCAAATTAATTTTTTTCATGCCACTTAGTTAAATAATTATGTTTACTTAGTCATCTGGTTTCTCAAATATTTTAATTAGATGAAAAGTTCCAACGAGAAAATTGTAGAGTGACAGGAAAACCTCCCGATACAGCTTTCTGTTGCTCAATACGTGCTACAAAGAAGCGTTTTTCTGAGCGTGAAAGCGCCCGCGAATGCACGCAAGTTGCCTGGTGCAGCCAGTCACGCGGCCATTTTGCGTGCATTTGCGGGCTTCTTTCGCGCCCGGAAAAACACTTTTATGTAGCACGTATTGAGCAACAGAAAGCTGTATCAGGAGCTTTTCTGTTGTCATTGAAATTTATCATCTGATTAAAATATTTGACAATTTGCTTGTATAAATAAAACGAATGCTGTAATTGGGGTCCATGATAAAATAATATCAGTATCCCCAAGCGACCCCAAGCAACATTACCTTAGTTATGTCCAGCTACATGGCGTTCGCAAATTTAAAATGGATAAAGTTAGCTGGGACAACCCATACACCTCGAGCGATGCAACGGCGATGCCCTTAACTGCACCGACTATTGCCAGAGCATGCAGAGCAAAAAGAGCCCGGCATTGTATGTCGAGTTTCCGAAAGAGCCCACGAAACGGAAGGCACGGGAGCTGAACGTGGGACGGAAGGTCCGGCAGGCTTCTGACTTTTCATTGTTGTGCTCAGAACATTTTAAGACAGCAAGCTTCGCATCTAGCCCGCACCTCCTTGCCTGGTTTGGCATCGACGTGCAAAAGCAAATGCTACACCCGGGCGCGGCACTCGTTGTGTTCTCGCAGTGACCATTGCTGCAAGCAGAGCGCCGTGGTCCGTGCAACGAAAGTACAAACGACGTGGCAAATGCATCTGTTCCACGACTAGTGATATTTAACTGCATCATACGCTTGCGAAGCATTATATTTGAGTTATTCTTCGTAATATGATATCATCGCCATCAGTGAGCGCATTAAATTGCCCATTTCGATTCGAATGTCAAACAATGATAAACTCCTGTCTAAATAATCATTATAGACAATGCGATAAGTAACTAAGCGTTATCGAGACATTTACATCACAGAAGGCTACGGGTACATGCTGCAATGAGGAAATAGGTGCTGTCCGACGCGTGACTTCATATATTGTCACGTGTCCTGAACAAATCCACCTTAATCCACCTTGCTCTTATTTCTACCAACCATATTACACTTTATTACACTTTAAACGACGTTAATCAACTTTGATCCACTTCACTTTCGGTCACCTTACCTTGCCCTAACTCTTTCCCTGCCATGCGCAAAATAGGCGTGTTTTGTAGTTTACACCAGATTGTTTTACTGACGAAACTACTACACTCAATAGTTTATGTGCAACATGAACAAAAAATTTCAGTGCCCTTCTAGTGTGTGAAGAAGGATGACCAGCGAAGCTATGTATGTGGGCCCCTTCGCTTCGGGTCAGCCCGGCATTTCACTATCTTCGGGATCGGCCCACGTTTGGGGAGTGCTTAACGCCTCCTTACCTCCGCCACGCGTCGTCCTGGCATCGCACTATCTTCGGGATTGACCCATGTATGAGGAGTGTTTAACGCCTGCTTCACCTCCACCACGGGTCAGGCCAGTATTGCGCTATCTTCGGGACCGGCTCACGTATGGGGAGTGCTTAGGGCCGATTTACGCTCAAACCGCCCATGGCCCACGCCGCATCGCAAGCGAGCGGTCCACCAGTAATGGCAGACGTGACATCACGAGAGCTGGCCGTGAACTTTTGCCTCCATGCGGCGACCGCACAAACATGGCGCTGGCTTGAAGCGAAGCGGAGCGCGTGGCCTAGGCCCCTGCACAAAGATCCACGCAAGCAATATTTGTGCTTTCTGAAGTCTTACTTTGCTGCATATTATAGTGGCAAAAAGCAGATTTTCAGAAAGGACTTGATTTGTATGTGTATTCTGTTCTTCTGCCATAAGTGTAGTGAATTGATACAATATGGCACACAAATACGCAGCCTCTCAAGAGAACAGATATTTATTTGATACACATGAATTCGCACCCTGTTCATCAAGATTTCAAGATTGTGCTGATGGTGGCCAGCCTCTAGTATGTATATAAGCATGCCTACGATGTGGTCTGAGGGTACATGTGCAGTGCTACTGTGGATCTAGTTATAGTTCTCACAGCAATGCACCAAGTAAGGTTGTTGCTTAATTGTTATAAAGAAATACAGCATCACCTAGGCTGTAAGGGCGACGAAAATTATTTGTGCAATTCACCAAACATACAAACAGAATATAATATGACTACATGCCATGTGCTAGTTAGTATTTCAAGTGATAAAGAGAATGATATAACGGCTGTTGGGTTATTTAGGCTTATTTGTCGTGTTAAAACATAGGCTGCGAAGTCAACTTCAACATGTCTAAGTATTTACAATATTGGGGAGGTGACAGTGAGACTCCGTGGGGAAGCAACACATCAATTGTACTATTGGTATGTCTTGACTATATAATTTCAGCATTGCTTGTTTAGAAATATGACAGTGGGTTAGAACCTATGAAATGCCACAGTAGCAAGGCTGAACATCCATCCTTACTTCTCAGAGCCTTAAAGAATGATAAACAGTTATGCTTCAGATAATATTTTGGTACCAAATATATGTCATGTTCATTTAAGTCGAATGGAAAGAGGTGGTTGAGCAAAGCCATACTATGGTAGCATGCGTGAAGGAATACAGGAGAGCCTGGGGGCTAACATATGTTAATAGAGTGAACAGGTAGCTGTGACTTGCAAGATTATTTTACTCCACAGAGGATGCTGCAGTAAGGTTCTTGCAGCTATAACCAATACTAGAACGAGTGAAATACTACCTGTAATATAAGGATTTGTATGACACATGAGAATGTGCACCGAGTTTGCCCTGCGCATTTTTTCTCTTTTATGTTCAGCACAGAGTGCAAGTCACTATGGCTTCTTAACTGCAAATTTCTGCATTTCGTTTCACAGTGCTTATGGGGCTATCTGCATTCATTTGACTACTTAAGTGATTGGAAAATAGAACGTGTCCGCATCGCAGACTGGCACCGAATATATTTTCATTACGTGACGAAGCTCCACCCAAGAAACAGTCTGTTGGTTATGAAAATAAAGAATGTCAATAAACATTCCCTGACTTTCTTGTGCTGCCATGCACACGGTGCTAATGAACTGATGTCTACAATGCAGACACTGTTTTTTTTTTCATTAAAGGTAGGTGCAAGTTGCACTGACACAATGAACATGCATTCATTGCCTACAAGCCACTGCATGTTGGAACTGGTGTTACAGAAGGCTTGGAAAATGATCTCATCTACTTGTGCCTTGTGCACCATATGAGCAAGCATTTCATTTCATTGTCGTGTACCTGTTTAAGCTGTTACTGATTGAGAAAGGCAAATATAAAATGACTTACTACGTCAACCATTTCACATGCAAGATCACTGCACTCATCGCAAAGCTTATTAGATAGTTTTAGATCAGGTGCATGCAATCGTTGAGGCCCGAGGTACTACGGGGCCTCAACGCTCGCGCCCCCTGAATCTAGAACTCTATCGTCGCTTGATAATCTTGGTTTGCTTTGAGATGAAGTACAGTTACTGTGCACCTGTTTGTTAGCCTATCTACTTCTCTTTTTAATGTGGCTGTGCATTAGCTAGCTAAGTTGTCACTATATGAATGATACATTTGGGCCATGCCCAATGCAATCAAATAACATTACTTTGCTGTAGCTTATTGACTGTGCAAGCTTCTTTGTTATCTAGGAAAAAAAATAAGAAGGGAATGCATGTATAAATGATTTTTACAGCAGCAAACGGTCTCAAGGCAATCATCTGTGATCGTCACCATTGCTGAGAGAGCAAGGATGCCTGTATTCACTTTGACCACAGGCTGTGCATTGTTTCAATGCTGGTCGAGGTATGGATAGATACTGAAGGGGCAGCAGATTGGCCGCCCAGACCTTTATGCATGGGCACTGCTACCTTGTGTGCCCCCGTAGACCTCTGTCATCTCTTAAGGCATGAATGACATAACACTACTTTCATTTGCAGGGACATTTTTAGCACCAACAAGAAATGGAAGCATTACGTGAATTCCTGCCTAAATGGGGTGTCTTTTGAGCAATATGAATTACTATTTGTTTTCATGCAAGCATTCTTTTCTTGAAAACATGTCTGACAAGCATATTTGCCTGAAGAAGTAACTATGGCATGTACTACCGCGCTCAATATGAGTTGCAACGTCCGAGCGCAGACCGGAGTTTGCTCCTCGGCTTGAATTGCGACAACACTCGCTAGCAATTCGGGAGAAAGTGCTGTTCCGGGAAGTGACCATACCACCCATAAGGAAAACAGCTCGCAGTCTGTGGCTCCAGGGTTTTACAGGTGGCCTCTTTCAGCAGATGAGTGAGTGAGTGACGTAACTTTGTTGTGAACGCCAGCAGATGGAAAATTTTCTGCTCAAAGCCCGAATTTGCCTGCGTCACCTTATTACAAAATTGAACTCAATTTGACGCAAACGGATTAAATATGCAGCGATTCGCAATTCAAGCATCATGCACATGCAGGAACGGTTTTTGAAGCCCAGTTTCGCTATGACTAAATGATCGCACATGGAGTCACAACTCATTCCTCTCACGAGACCACATTGAGGAGGTGGTTTTTTTTTTTTTGCTCCGTAGACACGACACATGTGAAACGACTGGGGTCTCAACGCCCTGCTTGGCTCTGAGCATGACAAGTTTATATGACCGAGTCGCTATAGATTCTAGTCACGCGACCACGTTCTGACATATTTCGTACCCGGGCTTCGTGTATGTCAACCGATAAAGGTTCAGTCGAGTGCACTGCTTTTGTAACCAGGGATGATGCATATCAAACGAAATGGTTTTCGAAGCTCGGCTCTGCCATCACCATGAGGAGGTTACATGACCATGTCACTAGTGGTTAGGGACGCATGACCATCGTAACACGCGGTGGAAACTATCTCTACATACCCATGACGCATATCAAACGACGCGGATGGAGAAGCTCTCTTCGAATACGAGAGTGAGAGAGTTGACACTGACAATTCAGTAGGGATTCAGGTCACGTGACTTCTTTTGGGCATGCTGCCATATTGTGCACCCTGGCTCGATGCATATCAAACGAAATGGTTATTCAAGCCCAGTCTGGCTATGACTAAATGAGTCCACATTGGATGATCACTAGTGACGGGGTCACGTGACCAATGTTCAGTCGAGTGCAGTGCTCTTCTACCCAGGGATGATGCATATCAAACGAAACGGTTTTCGAAGCCCGGCTCAGCTACCACCATGATGAGGTCACATGACCAAGTCACTTGTGATTAGGGACGCACGATCACCATATAGAGCGCTGGAAACTATCTCTACATACCCATGACGCATATCAAACGACACGGATGCAGAAGCTCTCTACGAATGCGAGAGTGAGAGAGTTCACACGGACAATTCAGTAGTGATTCAGGTCACGCGACTATTTTCGGGCATGCTGCCATATTGTGCACCCTGGCTCGATGCATATCAAACAAAATGGTTTTTGAAGCCCAGTCTGGCTATGACAAAATGAGTCCACATTGGATGATCACTAGTGACATGGTCAAGTGAGCAATGTTCAGTCGAGTGCTGTGCTCTTCTACCCAGGGATGATGCATATCAAACGAAACGGTTGTCGAAACCCGGCTCAGCTACCACCATGATGAGGTCACATGACCAAGTCACTAGTGATTAGGGACGCACGATCACCATATAGAGCGCTGGAAACTATCTCTACATACCCATGACGCATATCAAACGACGCGGATGGGGAAGCTCTCTTCGAATACGAGAGTGAGAGTTGACACGGACAAGTCAGTAGTGATTCAGGTCACGTGCCTTTTTTCGGGCATGCTGCCATATTCTGTACCCTCGCTTGATGCATATCAAACGAAATGGTTTTTGAAGCCCAGTCTGGCTATCGCTACATTGTGGCCTCATGTTGTCGCTATTGACTCTTATCACGTGGCCCTATTCGAAAGCATTGCACTCGTTTGTATCCTGGCCTGATGCATATCAAACGAAATTGTGTTGGGAGCCTGGTTCGGCTATCAGTCTTATGAGCTAATTCTAGGCAAACTGCCCAGATAGCACACCAGCATTGATCAAGCATGGCCCAATCCTGGCAGTAATTGGTACCAATCTTCAACCAATATTGGCATATTGACAAAGTGCCACACAATCCAATGTTGGCCCATGATTAAAGCCAATATTGGAACAATGTTATGCCAATGCAGGAACAATTTTGCTGCCAGCATACGACTAGTGTTGAACCATATCGTTGCCAATATTAATGCCAGCTTTGAGTCAATGCAGCAACCAATGTGCTGCCAGCGTAGGACCAGTGTTTAGCCATATCGTTGCCATTATTGATTCCAGCTTTGAGCCAATGCCCTGTTCATGACGAATATTGTAGGTACGCTGGCTCTAGAGTACACAGCTATTCTTACTGCGAACCTTTTGGTAGCGGCATTTTTGGTAGTAATTTTGGCCGTACCTCTTTCCGCAATAGTAGCCAGGAAAGCTCGACAAAAAGATATGTCAAGAAGCAGAAGTCCTATATAGTGGCAAATAATAATAAAATAATACTGAAATTCACCTTACGAAGGTTCATTGGCGGATAAGTTTGCACAAACAGGCATTTTCCGGTGACCTAGATGGGTGACGGTCGGTTATGTTCGAACAGTTTGTTTACAGACCACGCCCTCAGGATTGGAAGTGGGCAAGGTGCCCAGCACAGTGCGCTGGCTAAGGCTTTTAGGGCAGGGAGCTGACATCGGTAGGCTGGTTGGTCAGTGCTTGTTGGACCGTGGGCTGGGCAGACCCCCGAGGACCACGAGAACGCGGTGGTTTCGTTGAATTTGCTATCACTTCCCACAGCGACTTCACCATTACTTGGAGGAGATGCTTGCACTATAAAATAAAAATGGCTTTGCTTTACAAAAGCAAAGCCTTTTAATTTGGGTGAAATTCACAAACAGATTTACACGTGTTCTACTTCGGGCACCATTCAAACGCTACGAATAAGAAGAACTATGTAATTGCAGGTACTCTACATTAGCCAGGGCTGTTTCACTATTGTATATACCGCGTGATTTCGCTTGGTTTGGCAGCAGTTTATAACATTCATTCTAAAATATCCCAAAAGAATTGTCGATTCGGCTCACAGTTTTTCTGCTCAGTAAAAGTTGATGGGTCGACATGAGCAATTTAGCAGCACCTAAATTTCCACAGGCAAGAAATTAAGAAAATAAGAAAGCGTGTTTCAGAGATTCTTTCGGCTGTGTGCTAACCTACTGTGATAGCACCATTTTCCAGCTGTGAGGACCACCATTTCATTTTATATCGCCTGCTTGTTCCTACAATAATTGCGTTCTTCCACTTCAGCGAACTCGACAACGATCTGGCGGTTATATGAAAATGTATTCATTTAAAAAGTCTGCTGAGAAAATATGTATTATGATATCTGAAATGTAACCGCTGCACATAAAAACTTTTAAATTTCTAGTCAACCTATAGTTATGGTGCACACATGAATGACCCAAGCTTATAGCAGGCAAACGCAATATAACGTTGCAATCGCCACCACACATTGTTCTTTAATCCATCCGAAATCGATGCAGTGCTGAGCATGAATGGGGAAAAATTCAACGTTAAAGACGCAGCGAAACCATGAGAAATGTTAGAACGTCAACAGTAATATACACACAAATCGTGGAATTAAAAAGTGAAGAGAAAGAGCGTTGGGGGGAGCAGCTGGACATAATTTTAAAGACAAAAGGGTCTTGAAATTGAGGCCTTTGAAACAACCTTACTTGTAAAACACAAAACTTAATGCGTTGTTTCCTAATTCATTTCGTCTGGCTCCATATAAAACATATAACATGCGCAAAACAAATGCACTCACCATTGCAAAATCCACGCTTCTGTGTACCCGAGTTCATGCCACATCGAAGACAGTGGCCACTAGTGCCGTCTTTTTTCTGCTTGTTGTTTCGCTTATAATTAATTCTAACACTCACAAACATTCGTGCCCACTTTGCTGCGTGTTTCAAGATGTAGGCTTCTCAGTCGGAATGATGACCGCAAGCGAACATTTTTCGCGATAGTAGTGCGCTGACAAGAACGGACAAGACTGCAAGCACTCAGGTGGTGTTGTGCCCAGTCGGTGCTAGCTATGCACAGAAGGAACGGGTAAAAAGGAAAGGGTGAATGAAGAAAACGGCACTAAACGCCACACTTTCCCCCGCTGGACCTAGCCCGACCGCGCTCTTCGGGCGGCAGTGACGGAGGGAGGCAAAGACGACAACAGTAACCCCGCCGCGCTCACCCCTGCCTGCGAGAGCAGCCAATCCGACACAGCAGCTTGTAGCTGTCTGAGCACTTGATTGATAGCATTGACCAGGCTCACGCGGGTGCGTGACGGAGATGCAAGTAGGGGCGAAAAAATCGGGAATGACGCGGTGCCAAATACAGGCAACGACGAGAGGGTGTTGACACGGACAAGCACAAACATTTAACTAATTTTTCTTTCTGTTAGGGGCACTCATAAAGGAGCTTACTGCACATGTGCGAACAAACAAACCTATTGGAATAGGAGCATGATGATAATATCACTGCAACTTGCCATGCATGCTAAACAAAGTTTCACTAATACATATGCGCTCCATCTCGATGCAATATAAAACGGTTCCATCAGCTCTGTGGCACTATAATTCTCAATTCTCCTCAGAAATATGATCCTCTGAAGCCGCGGAGCGTAATGCAAAATACACAATGTGCAGACAAATGCGCAATACGGTTGTTTTTTATGCAAAGCTCATGTTACCAAGCATGACCAATAAAGCAGCGGCTAGTTTGCCCGTTATGCGACTTCTCCTGCTTGCTACGTCGTGCATTGGCTTTTCTGTTTAGGGGCGCATGTCGGTGAAGGCGAAGTGTACAAACGGCTGCCATACCACGCATTCAATTGACATGGAACAACCACAGGTGGTTAGTACAAATCCCGCCCCACCTTGCCCCTACGACGCGGCTCATAATGATATTGTGGTTTAGGCAAGCATAACTCCATAGTTTAAATTTGTATTGACATTTTTAAGCGTCACTTAAGCTTAATACATTTGCTTACTTCAAGCCCTGCGTTGTTCCAAGAAAGCCAGCTTAGTAAACCATGTTGGCAAATCAATGCGAATGTCGGTCCAATATTTCCCGTCTTTTTGAAAGACAGGCTAATATTCTGTGTTACATGTGCAAACAACCTTGGATCTCTGTCACAGTGGTACAGCCAATATTCGATTCAAGCTATTTGTCTTAGGCCATCATCGGGCAGGCAGTCAGAATGGCAGAACCACTATTTGAACCACGCTGTTAACTTTAGGCCATCATTGGTCAAGCAATCAGAATGGCACAGCCAATATTGGAACCACGCTGTCAACCTTAGGCCATCACTGGGCCAGGAACTGTCAACACGTATCGAACGTTTGCCCGAGCTGACGTGCAGCATCGGTAGTGACTGCGAAAAAAATGCCGCATTGCAACAGAGTGCACTGTTTTTCTAACCCTGGGTATGATGCATGTCATGCAAAATTGCTTTAAAAGCCCTTGTCAGCTGTCCTTTTGATGAGCTCACGTGAGGCATTCGCTAGTGATTAGTGTTATGTGAACATGACCGGGCATGATGCACTCCTTTACTATTCAGTGTAGATGCACAGTAATCTGGATAGTTTTAAAGCCTTGTCAAACTAGCACTATAATGAGCTCACATAGGCAAAGATTTTCGAATAGGATTATGTGAAAGCATGTCTTAGCATAGTGCGGTCTTCTATCTACATATTATATGTAGCAAGGAAGCCATTTCTTAAACTTTCTTGTGCTATCATCACGTAATGCCCACTTTGGAAATTCGCGATCCTTTGCCTGCTCATTTTACGCGATTTAACGTCTCAAACCCGACTCAGCATATCAGGGATACTGTGGAGCAGGGCTCTAGGGCGTATAGACCACGTAGGGTTCTTTGACGTACACTGACATCACACAGTAAACGGGCCTCTAGCACTTCGCCTCCATGGAAATGGAACCGCTGCCGTCTCATCGAACTCGTGTCTTTTCATGCCACCAGCCGAGCACATTAACCACTAAGCCACCGCGGCAGTGCAGGTTCGCCAGTGATTGCAGTATCTTGACAAAATTTGATCGTAGTGCATCATTTCAGTGCCCTAGTTCCACTGGCCGCAGTCACGGATTTCGCCGGGGTTTCTCCCAAGCCGCAGCGGAGCCCGGAGTTACAGTGTTCTAGAAGGCTGGGTACTATTCAAAATGCGGCGCGCTTCGATGGGACGCGCTGTATGAAGGAATTGGAGGAAGCTTAAGCTCCGCCTTCAAGAGTGGAACGCGACAGCGTTCCCGTTGACCCGCCAAGGGGTGTAAGACAATGGGCTACAAGGCAGCCATCACTTACGAGGCGCCCCGCATCGGACGCGGTGAGCGTCGAGCCATATGGTCGAGCAACGCAGCGTCCGGCGCAGCAGCGAAACATGCGCCTGAGCAAGCGGAACGAACCAAAGAACTCGGGATCCCGGAGGGGGAAATGATGCACGCCAGCCAAACGTCGTGACCGGCGCGGGCAGAGAGATAGACAGATAGTGATCTAAAGAAAGGAAGGACGCTTGATTCCGCAAAGGGAGCAAGGCGAAGCGTTGTCAGGGGAGAGAGAGTCCGGGCCGCCACCCGCCTCGCACCGGTCCTCGAACAGCTCCAATGCGCACGTGGCGTGCCATCTGTCGAGGCAGCGCCGTACATGAAGAAGAGGGGGTCTTCTGTGTTTGCCGCAAGATGGCTCTGCGTGTGCGGAAAGCGCAGAAGAAATGCAGCGGAAACGCACTTCACTACTCGTGTAATTGCGACTTCTGTAAGTTACATGTTCATAATTACCGATATACACCGCAGTATAACTTTCCATGGCTCGTTTCGAAGGCAACACCGCATTCACTCGTGGCTGAGTGGTAGTGTGTCCGTCTCACACTCCGGAGACCCTGGTTCGATTCCCACCCAGCCCATCTTGGAAGTTGCTTTTTATTTATGAAGTGCCTGCCATAATTTATCGCTCACGGCCAACGCCGCGGACACCGACGCCGACGACACCGGCTTTTCTGCGACACGAGCTCCTTAACGCTATCGCGTTAAAAGGCGGTGGGCCGCTCGTCGCTCTCCCGTCGAATAGCGGAGGAGAAATGCTGGCTGCCTGCTTCGCCGCGTTGCTGCATTGAGCAGGTTTCAGCGCTGCCGTTGAAAAAAGGGAGCGGTTTCAGCTGCCTGTAGTTGTGAGGCTAAGAAAAGCACAAACAGTATGCCCGGGGGATAGCAAAACTACACAAATTATGGCAAAAAATGGGGAGCGGTCCCCTGTCACATGTGGACATTTTACAATATGCCACCCGCGAAGACGCGGCTTCAACGGGACATCCTGAGGAAGTATATAGAATGAAAACCCTTTGAAAATGCAATGCACTGCAAGTCAGGAGGCCAGTGAACGCGCAGTAGCATTGGAGTGACGAGGAGGGCGAACGAAGGATGGAAGGAACGAAACAGTGGAAGGGAGGATTGCAAAACCATTCAGGAAGGACCCAGGAGGCAACGGTTCAGCAAGAGCGAAAAGGTGTAAAAGAAGAGGAAAACAAATGAACAGGAAAAGGCAAAAATAGAAGCAAGGGGCAAAAAAATCTGTGAGAAGAAAATGAAGTGTCAATAAATTCAAGGGAAGAGAGGCAAAGAAAGAAGCAAGAAATATTACGGGAAACGATGAAAATAAATGTGGGTGAGCACTGCAGAAACATTATTCACAAAGTTCGCGGGAAAAAAATGTGTTTAGATTTCTATGATAATGTTTGATACAACGTTGTCTGGCATGAGTGCTTCGATCAGCCCTAAGGTCTCTGGTATGGCCGCTGACACTTTTCGCGATCATAGAGTAGTTTTGTGAAAACGACACGCAGTTGCAGTCCCCGTTTTGAGGAATGGTACCGCTGGTAAGATTTCCAAGATGAAAATCAGTCGAATGTAGGTGAGCCTAGGAGGCAGTTTTTCTGTGTATATATGTGAAGATAAGTGGTGGCTTTCATATCAGTGAAAATGTCCCACTAGATGGGGACATAACGTGCGTCGAAGACCGAAAGGCAATGATCCGTAAGTAGTGAAAGTTGGTAGCAATTTCATCACAATTATCAATACGTAGTCTTTTTATTTATTTCCGTTGCTCGTACATTATTATGTTAAATTTGAATGGTAGCTAGCAGTGGTCGATCGCTGAGGTGGTGCTGGAGGGACGTGAAGCTTCTGAAGTGCGAATTAGTATCATCGAAGAGCTAGCGGCAGCGCGGGCTGGCTCAATAGCCTCTTAAATGAGCTTTCACAGCAAACTCAGCTGCGAGGTATGCCCAACACTCCGGAAAATGGTGATCTATCGGGCGCCCATGCATGGCTGACTGAATCATGTTTAATTAGAGATATTTAGGGGGTGCTTGTGGCCGTCGTATTTGCAGCTAATCAGCTTTTAGCCCGCAGACTTACGGGCGGCGGCCCCTTTAGGTGTCTCACGTCTTTTCTGCTGAGATTACGCATCCGAATTATGAAACAGTAGGCAAAATATACTAGCACATTACAGAAGAAATTTCATGCGTGTGTATTGTCCTACAACTTCGACGTTTTCCAGAATATACAATCATACATTTTCAGATGTATTTGAGGGGTACGTTTCAGTACACATTTTGTTTTCATCTTTTTCAATTTGCAATAAAATTGTATCGCGAGCTACGAGATCCTCTGTAACTTTATTAAATCCTGGTATTGTACCTCTTGCTTTGATCGCCACAATGAAAAATAAGTCTCCGTGCGCTTGTATGTTTACATAGCACCAAAAAACTATAGGATGAATGTTGACAAATTAGTTGCGATATCTTTTGTTATTAATTTGAGCGAGTATCGGAAAGCAAAACAGTCGATGTCACTTCCGGACCCATACCACAGTAATACTGCTTTTATTTGCGCGTATGTGTGTGTGTGTGGGGGGGGTATTGTAGCTGAGATTACTGAAAAAAAAAGAGCAAAGAGAAAGCTCGAAAGAGCCAAGGTAGGCAGTTTCCGCTTTTTTATATGAAACGCGCATTCAACCAACTGATTTCCTTTTAAATGACTCATGTCAAGGGTCAGCTTGCTTTATGCGTCTACACTGGCAACTTAGTAGTTATAAACAAAAAATACGGTAGTGATGTGACACTGCCACAGCAAACAGCGCGACTATGCGGTCGGCCCCCTGCAGCCTTTGGGAACGCGGGGAACCCCTCATGGATCGGTGTTATCCCCGCTCCTGTGCAACATAGCTATGATGTGCCACCAAAATGCGGGTGGAAGGCGTGCAACACGCGTTATATGCAGATGACATTGCAATCTGGACCACATTGCTTCTCCTTCATTTCTCCCTTAGCCAGTCAAATTCTAAAACTGGCTGCCACTGATCCAACACCAAATCGTATCACTCGGGCCCCTGGCCCACCAGGGCTTACGAAGTGATGAGGCCATTGACGCGGCTGCCCGTGCACTTACGCACCGGAATCCTCCTCACCCCGGCTATTCTGGCTCGGAGGCAAACCAACCGCTGCTGCAGTTCAAGGAAATCATAACACATTATAGAGACAACCACCGCTTTTCCCGGCTCCTACGAACGGGCTAAGTAAGGCGGAGGAGCGAAGATTATGGCACCTGCAGACAGGTACTCTACTCTGTCCTGCAAACATCAAACATTTTGATTCTGTGATATCTTACACATGGTATGGGCATGTACTAAAAATCCCCACCTCTCCCCTTCACCTAACCCTTCCCCAGAGGCATGAGAGACTGCCCTCTTTAACTGCTCCTCGCTGGAGTTCCAAAGGGCTCTGGTGAATGGGAGCGAGACGAGACGGGGCCTCGTCATGCGGTGTCCGGAGTAGGTACGCCGACAATGTAGCGGGCTACTTCATGTTCTTCGAACTTTCTCAATTTGACCGATAAAAGTTTTCACGACCACCACCGCATCCGCGCTGATTTCTGCTCCAGGAGACTATGCCAGCGCCACACCGCGAGGACCCCTTTCTCAGCCTCACGGGCAGAGCGCCGCTTTGGCCAATGCCGAGGGTTCTACAAAACTTTAAAGGAGCCCCGCCCCACTGCCACCTCACTCACGGCCTGCGAGCTGCGCGCGAGAGATTGCGTAATTAGCGCCCGACGAGACAGCCAAGGAACATTTTAGCCAGGGTATCTCGCGCATTGATACCACCCTTAGGGATTTACCCCTAGCAGTGGCGTCGCTAGGTCGTCTGGCACCCGGGGCCCATAGATTCTATGTCAGCCCCACTCCCCCCCCCCCCTCCGCATTCTATTCAGGAAGAGCAGAATATCGAAAATTTCCGAGGAGGTGTGCGGGGTATGTTTCAGAACCAGCACAGCCGCCTTGGATATGCTCTCCCCCCCCTTCTTCGCTTTTATTCCCTGAGATCGCGAATGAAGCAGGTATACACGCTGTTTTACTTTCTGCACCAAATAACACAGGGTACTGCGTTGATAACTTGTAATAAGCGCATTTGCACATATGCTGTCAGAATGTAAGGCCTCGTGGAAAATATGGATGACAAGTCACAAAAATATTTCAATAAAACTTTCATTGGCAATTTCAGAGGCTATATCGCATTTGCACAGTTAAAGCCCGACAGTCATGAGTTGCCCAACAGCAACTCCACAAAAATCGTCGCCGGCACTACCACATGCAGTGGCAGGCTGTGCGCAGCCTTGAACCCGAACGAAAATTAAATAACGTGTCAGTGACGCGGATCTCCTCACCCTATGAGAATATGACACATGCTTCCCTGTGGCGCGGGAGTCAATGCTATGACACTTCCGAAGTCTGTCATTCTGATCCATAAAAACTTTCTTTATTTGCTACCATTGGCGAACGTCGTTATCCTATAGCTGCGCTACTGCCTCAATGTTGGGAAAGAAATAGAGCCCGCTCAACGTCGATTCTTGGCGTCACCACGCAAAAAGCGAGAAGGCCGCGATGAAGCCCGCGCCAGCGAAAGCATGAGCTACTGTTTTCTGCAATCGCAATCGAGAGGACAGAGACATTGCTCTCACTGGTGCATTATTTCATATTAATTTCGGTACTGCCATACTGGGCCGCCCGCATTGCCAAAGCATTGCATGCTCGGGAACCCTAGACGATATTGCGTAGAGAAGTTTTGTTGAGTTAATAATATGGCTTTAGGTCCTCAATTCCCGAATTGCAATGTTTTGTCTATAATTGCCAATTAGGCAATTATTAAAATATCATATTTTAGGATAGCGCGGACTGAAGCGAAGAGGGACCCAAAAGCCACATCGGCGTACTGTTTATTTGGCGGTGTTCGCCCTGTGCATGAGTACACCGCACGAGCGCACCGCACATGATACGTTCCGATAAGGCGAGTAGCATGGCGACCACTTAGCGAAATAATTTTTTTTAGCCCGCGCATTCCTGCAATTATTACATAGGATGTTGATAAAGGTCTAATCGACAATTGTGCGGCATCTCCCATTCCCGTATATTCGGTATATCGGCTACATGAGCTCGCGCTGCTGGTTACGAGAGCATTCTTTACCATTTACGTCCACTCAAGCCGGCGGAAAATGGGGTGTCTTCATACATATATGACACCCCCCACAACTGGCACCAGGGACCCACGGACTTCTCCCCCCCTCCCACCCCATTACTACGCCACTGATTCCTAGATCTAGGGCTTTACTTCTCGTTCAAGGAGTCACTATTTTTGTTTTAATCTAAGGATTTTTGAGAGGCTCGAAATTTCTCACGTTAAGATCGTTAATGGCAGGTGTAACGATTATTCTCACGTTTAAAAAATAAACAGTAAAAGAATGAAATTACTGCAGCAACCTGTTTTTATTTAAAGCAGCGTCGCTGTTGTGCCGGGCCGGCAATGTACCAGAGGAGTTCTGGTACACTAGATTATCGACTGCTGCCATAGAGTTACTATACTGACTCTAGAGGACAAGCTACCCATAGGGCCCATGCATTGAAATCGGGAACCGCAAGAGCGCCGCCATGTTGCTACGCGCCGGGGTTGCCAGCTCCTGAGACGCTTGCTAGACTTGGTGACAGTAGTCAGTTTTAATCCGGCAACCGTAGCAGCATGGCATCTCGTTTGTGGTGGGGTGATGTGTGCGTGCCGCCGTGTGTTTGGGCCATGACCTACTGTCAGTAGGTCGTGGTTTGGGCTTTGTAAGTTGGTTCTTTATTCTGTGTTGCGGGAAGGTGTGGGTGTGGTCCATGTTGGCCGTACAGGTGGCAGTTATGCAACCGAGGGATGATCCTGTTGAAGTTTCCGGCGGTATGCGGTTTTCAGCGGTCATGCCTGTTGCAGGAGTGTCACTCGACGAGGTTACGAGCTCTAAGCTTTGGTCAGATTCCTCGTTGGCGTTCCGTATTTCTCTTCGCACGGGCGCGGTATGTTGCAAAACCCGCTTTCGCGATCTATCGTCGCGATGATAGATCGGGTTTTTTTGTTATTATAAGTACTGATCCAGCTGTAGGGCACATGTAACCGACAAACGGAAGTCTCAGGAGAGCACCTGAGATTATAATCAAGCAGGCGGCGCAGGAACTCCAGGGCACACAAGGGACAGTGGGGGGATCAAAGTTCGAAGCAGAGAACGGTGTGTAGGTTGGGGCCGCCGAGGCAGGTGTGTGCCAGGGAGTGTTCGCAAGGACAGCTCCCCTGGCACGCGCAGCAGTGCCTCGCAATGTTTAAAGGCACTTCAATACTTTAAAGGCACCTGCGCCCATGATCTTTCTTTTGCCTCGGGGCAGTGAACACGAATAACGAGAATAATATGGAGGGCATCCGGTGCAGTCGCGAATGCGTCATGGCAAATGTAGCTCGCGTCGCCTGGCGTGTGTAGTAATATCAGAGTTGATTGTATGAACTTCATGCACAATCCGCTTTGTTACGGTACCTTAACGGAATGGGTCTAGAGGACGGTGTCGGTACATATTTTTGTACCGCCCTAATCCTATACCCCCCACTACAAACACACACATATACCCCCCCTTTTCTTTATTTATACATACAATTCCTTGCCATGACGGATCATAGCCTCCTTTATTTTTGAAAAATAGAGGAGGCTATGGACGAATTGACCAGTTCAAGTTGTCAACGTGTCGGTGACTGTCATAGGAATCACTGTAATAAGCACAATTGCACGATCGGATTGTTTACTTTTATTTTTTGTTGTAACACCGAGGACAACATAGAACTTTATTTTGTATATGTGAGAGAAGTATGTGGATATCACAAGCTTAAGTCACTGTGCGATACACAGACAAAGCAGCTGCTACAACATGAACTGCATTGAGGGCCATACAACACCTACATAATTAAAGGTGCAAAAATATAGGGGGAAGCTTCAAAATACGCTCTGTAGCACTGCAGAGTATAACATATATTGTATGTGTGCAATAAATGTTCAAAAAAAGCAATGCATCAATGTCCCATTTGCCTTCAAGTTTATTACCAAGTTCAAGTTTTCTGAAGTTTATTATGAGCATATGTGCAAAAGGAATCTACTGACACACCCGCAGTCAAGGTGGCTGTTCGAGGTGTGCTGGCTGCCTCAGTGTCATCATCATCATCAGCCTAGTTACGCCCACTGCAGGGCAAAGGCCTCTCCCATACTTCTCCAACTACCCCGGTCATGTACTAATTGTGGCCATGTTGTCCCTGCAAACGTCTTAATGTCATCCGCCCACCTAACTTTCTGCCGCCCCCTGCTACGCTTCCCTTCCCTTGGAATCCACTCCGTAACCCTTAATGACCATCGGTTATCTCCCCTCCTCATTACATGTCCGGCCCATGTCCATTTCTTTTTTCTTTATTTCAACTAACATGTCATTTACCCGCGTTTGTTGCCTCACCCAATCTGCTCTTTTCTTATCCCTTAACGTTACACCGATCATTCTTCTTTCCATAGCTCGTTGCGTCGTCCTCAATTTCAGCAGAACCCTTTTCGTAAGCCTCCAGGTTTCTGCCCCATATGTGAGTACTGGTAACACACAGCTGTTATACACTTTCCTTTTGAGGGATAGTGGCAACCTGCTGTTCATGATTTGAGAATGCCTGCCAAACGCACTCCAGCCCATTCTTATTCTTCTGGTTATTTCAGTCTCATGATCCGGATCCGTGGTCACTACCTGCCCTAAGTAGATGTATTCCCTTACCACTTCCAGTGCCTCGCTACCTATCGTAAACTACTGTTCTCTTCCGAGACTGTAAAACATTACTTTAGTTTTCTGCAAATTAATTTTCAGACCCACCCTTCTGCTTTGCCTCTCTAGGTCAGTGAGCATGCATTGCAATTGGTCTCCTGAGGTACTAAGCAAGGCAATATCATCAGCGAATCGCAAGTTGCTAAGGTACTCTTCATCAACTTTTATCCCCCATTCTTCCCACTCCAGGTCTCTGAATACCTCCTGTAAACATGCGGTGAATAGCATTGGAGAGATCGTATCTCCCTGTCTGACGTCTTTCTTTATTGGGATTTTGTTGCTCTGTGGGGGACTACGGTGGCTGTCGAGCCCCTATAGATATCTTCCAGTATTTTTACGTATGGCTCATCTACACCCTGATTCCGTAATGCCTCCATGACTGCTGAGGTTTCGACTGAATCAAGCGCTTTCTCGTAATCAATGAAAGCTATATATAAGGGTTGGTTATATTCTGCACATTTTTCTATCACCTGATTGATAGTGTGAATATGGCCTATTGTTGAGTAGCCTTTACGGAATCCTGCCTAGTCCTTTGGTTGACAGAAGTCTAAGGTGTTCCTGATTCTATTTGCGATTACCTTAGTAAATACTTTGTAGGCGATGGACAGTAAGCTGATCGGTCTATAATTTTTCAAGTATTTGGCGTCCCCTTTCTTATGGATTAGGATTATGTTAGCGTTCTACCAAGATTCCGGTACGCTCGAGGTTATGAGGCATTGCGTATACAGGGTGGCCAGTTTCTCTAGAACAATCTGACCACAATCCTTCAACAAATCTGCAGTTACCTGATCCTCCCCAGCTACCTTCCCCCTTTGCATAGCTCCTAAGACTTTCTTTACTTCTTCTGCCGTTACCTGCGGTATTTCGAATTCCTCTAGGCTATTTTCGCTTCCACGATCATCGTGGGTGCCACTGCTACTATATAAATCTCTGTAGAACTTCTCAGCCACTTGAACTATCTCATCCATATTAGTAACGATATTGCCGGCTTTGTCTCTCAACGCACACATCTGATTCTTGCCTATTCCTAGTTTCTTCTTCACTGTTTTTAGGCTTCCTCCATTCCTGAGAGCCTGTTCAATTCTATCCATATTATAGTTCCTGATGTCCGCTGTCTTACGCTTGTTGATTAACTTAGAAAGTTCTGCCAGTTCTATTCTAGCTGTAGGGTCAGAGGCTTTCATACATTGGCGTTTCTTGCTCAGATCTTTTGTCTCCTGCGATAGGTTACTGGTTTCCTGTCTAACGGCTTTACCACCGACTTCTATTGCTCACTCCTTAATGATGCCCATGAGATTGACGTTCATTGCTTCAACTTTAAGGTCCTCTTCCTCAGTTAAAGCCGAATACCTGTTCTGTAGCTTGATGCGGAATTCCTCTAGTTTTCCTCTTACCGCTAACTCATTGATTGGCTTCTTGTGTACCAGTTTCTTCCGTTGCCTCCTCAAGTCTAGGCTAATTCGAGTTCTTTCCATCCTATGGTAACTGCAGCGTACCTTGCCGAGCACGTCTACATCTTTTATGATGCCAGGGTTCGCGCAGAGTATGAAGTCGATTTCATTTCTAGTCTCACCATTCGGGCTCCTCCACGTCCACTTTCGACTAACCCACTTGCGGAAAAAGGTATTCATTATCCGCATATTATTCTGTTCTGCAAACTCTACTAATAACTCTCCTCTGCTATTCCTAGAGCCTATGCCATATTCCCCCAATGACTTGTCTCCAGCCTGCTTCTTGCCTACCCTGGCATTGAAGTCGCCCATCAGTATAGTGTATTTTGTTTTGACTTTACCCATCGCCAATTCCACGTCTTCATAAAAGCTTTCGACTTCCTGGTCATCATGACTGCATGTAGGGGCATAGACTTGTACCACCTTCAATTTGTACCTCTTATTAAGTTTCACAACAAGACCTGCTACCCTCTCGTTAATGCTATAGAATTCCTGTATGTTACCAGCTATTTCCTTATTAATCAGGAATCCGACTCCTAGTTCTCGTCTCTCAGCTAAGCTCCGGTAGCGCAGTACGTGCCCGCTTTTGAGCACTCTAAATGCTTCTTTTCTCCTCCTAACCTCACTGAGCCCTATTATATCCCATTTACTACCCTCTAATTCCTCCAATAACACTGCTAGACTCGCCTCACTAGATAACGTTCTAACGTTAAACGTTGCCAGGTTCAGATTCCAATGGCGGCCTGTCCGGAGCCAGGTATTCTTAGCATCCTCTGCAGCGTCACAGATCTGACCGCCGCCGTGGTCAGTTGCTTCGCGGCTGCTGGGGACTGAGGGCCGGGGTTTGATTGTTGTATTCATATGGGAGGTTGTGGCCAAGTACTGCACCAGGAATACTGCACCAGGAAGTACTGCATTGGAATATGAACGTGGCAACATTTAACGCTAGAACGTTATCTAGTGAGGCGAGTCTAGCCGTGCCATTGGAGGAATTAGAGGGCAGTAAATGGGATATCATAGGGCTCAGTGAAGTTAGCAGGCCAAAAGAAGCATATACAGTGCTAAAAAGCGGGCACATCCTGTGCTACCGGGGCTTAGCGGAGAGAAGAGAACTAGGCGCCGGATTCCTGATTAATAAGAATATAGCTGGTAACAACATACAGGAATTATACAGCATTAATGAGAGGGTGGCAGGTGTTGTCAAACTTAATAAGAGGTACAAAATTAAGATTGTACGGGTGTACGCCCCTACATCCAGTCATGATGACCAGGAAGTCGAAAGCTTCTATGAAGACGTAGAATCGGCGATGGGTAGGGTGAAAACTAAATACACTATACTAATGGGCGACTTTAATGCCAAGGTAGGCAAGAAGCAGGCTGGAGACAAGGCAGTGGGGGAATATGGCATAGGCACCAGGAGTATCAGGGGAGAGTTATTAGTAGAGTTTGCGGAACAGAATAGTATGAGGATAATGAATACCTTCTTCCGCAAGTGGGATAGCCGAAAGTGGACATGGAGGAGCCCGAACGGCGAGACTAGAAATGAAATAGACTTCATACTCTGCGCTAACCCTGGCATCATACAAGATGTGGACGTACTCGGCAAGGTGCGCTGCAGTGACCACAGGATGGTAAGAACTCGAATTACCCTAGACCTTAGAAGGGAACGGAAGAAACTTGTACATAAGAAGCCGGTCAATGAGTTAGCGTTAAGAGGGAAAATAGAGGAATTCCAGATCAAGCTACAGAACAGGTTCTCGGCTTTAACTCAGGAAGAGGACCTTAGTGTTGAAGCAATGAACGACAATCTTGCGGGCATCATTAAGGAGTGTGCAATGGAAGTCGGTGGTAACTCCGTTAGGCAGGATACCAGTAAACTATCGCAGGAGACGAAAGATCTGATCAAGAAACGCCAATGTATGAAAGCCTCTAAGCCTACAGCTAGAATAGAACTGGCAAACTTTCGAAGTTAATCAACAAGCGTAAGACAGCTGACATAAGGAGGTATAATATGGATAGAATTGAACATGCTCTCAGAAACGGAGGAAGCCTAAAAACAGTGAAGAAGAAACTAGGAATTGGCAAGAATCAGATGTATGCGTTAAGAGACAAAGCCGGCAATATCATTACTAATATGGATGAGAGAGTTCAAGTGGCTGAGGAGTTCTATAGAGATTTATACAGTACCAGTGGCACCCACGACGACAATGGAAGAGAAAATAGTCTAGAGGAATTCGAAATCCCACAGGTAACGCCGGAAGAAGTAAAGAAAGCCTTGGGAGATATGCAAAGGGGGAAGGCAGCTGGGGAGGATCAGGTAACAGCAGATTTGTTGAAGGATGGTGGGCAAATTGTTCTAGAGAAACTGGCCACCCTGTATACGCAATGCCTCATAACGTCGAGGGTACCGGAATTTTGGAAAAACGCTAACATAATCCTAATCCATTAGAAAGGGGACGCGAAAGACTTGAAAAATTATAGACCGATCAGTTTACTGTCAGTTGCCTACAAACTATTTACTAAGGTAATCGCAAATAGAATCAGAAACACCTTAGACTTCTGTCAAGCAAAGGACCAGGCAGGATTCCGCAAAGGCTACTCAACAATAGCTCATATTCACACTATCAATCAGGTGATAGAGAAATGTGCGGAATATAACCAACCATTATATATAGCTTTCATTGATTACGAGAAAGCATTTGATTCTGTCGAAACCTCAGTAGTCATGGAGGCATTACGGAATCAGGGTGTAGACGAGCCGTATGTAAAAATACTGAAAGATATCTATAGCGGCTCCACAGCCACCGTAGTCCTCCACAAAGGAAGCAACAAAATCCCAATAACGAAAGGCGTCAGGCAGGGAGATACGATCTCTCCAATGCTATTCACAGCGTGTTTACAGGAGGTATTCAGAGACCTGGATTGGGAAGAAATGGGGATAAAAGTTAATGGAGAATACCTTAGTAACTTGCGATTCGCTGATGATATTGCCTTTTTTATTTTTTTTATTCAAATACCCTAAAGGCCCAGCAGGCATTACATAGGGGTGGAACAACAGTTAGTACAAAGCAACGCAGTACTACGATGTGTACAGAAGTCGCTTACCATTAACAGCATGCTAAATATAAAAACAAAATATAGAGATACATATCAACAATAATCAACAAACATTCAATTGTTACAGAGAGTAGCGTTATATATACATACACATGTGTGAAGTGAGGAGAGGGTAAGAATGAAAGTTACAGCTCCAGGTGACATTTCAGGCTGGTTACAAACGCTTCGTAATCAATGACAGATGCAATGGTGCCAGGCAGAAGATTCCATTGACGGATGGCTAGGACGAGCGGCGTATGAAAGAAGAGGTTAGTGCCAGCATAAATGGGTTCGACTTTGAGTTGGTGGTCAATGCGTGAGAATATGCGATGCGCTGGCGTGAGATGGGATATAGCAAAGGAAGAGTGGCTGTGATATAATTTGTGGAAAAAGGACAGTATGAAAAGCGTTCTACGTCTTTCGAGAGGAGGTAACTTGAGAGCTTTCTTTATTTCCGTGACTCTCAATTGCCGTACGCGAGTAGTTCTTCGATATGAATCGAGAGGCTTTATTTTGAAGAGTCTCTAATTTTGTTATTAAGTATGCTTGGTATGGGTTCCAGATCAAAGAGGCGTAATCCAACTGCGAGCGCACTAATGTGGTGTATGCTAAATACTTAGTATCTGCATTAGCTGAACGCAGATTTCGTCTGAGAAATCCGAGTGTTTTAGAAGCCTTGTTAATGACCGCATCTATGTGAATGTTCCATGAAAGGTCGGATGCTAAATGGATCCCTAAATATTTTATGACCGGTACCGATTCTATGGTCATGCCGTTTAGAAAGTAATGGCAAGCTTCTGGGTGAGTTTTTGTGGAAAATGTCACGACTTTTGTTTTCGAGGTATTAATTTCCATTTGCCATTGTGTGCACCAATTGTTAATCTTGTCTAAGTCCGATTGTAGTTGAAGTGAATCAGAAGGTTCAATTATTTGCCTGTATATCACGCAATCATCTGCGAACAATCTGACCGTAGAACTCAGGTTATTGCTTATGTCATTAATATAAACTAAGAATAAGATAGGTCCAGGTACAGACCCTTGTGGTACTCCAGATTTAACGTGGGAGAGGGTTGATGAATGACCATTAACAAAGACTGATTGGTAGCGATTGGCCAAAAAATTGTTAATCCAAAAAATAACCTTCGAATTAATGTTCAGATTGTCAAGTTTTTTAATTAGACGTTTGTGTGGAACTTTGTCGAACGCTTTGGCGAAATCTACAAATACGGCGTCTATTTTAGTGTGAGCATGAACAGCGCGATGAAGGTCAGTAATTAATTCGAACAGTTGTGTTTCGCAAGATCGACCGTGGAGAAAGCCGTGCTGATTCGCAAAAAAGAAGTTATGCTTCGCCAGATAGCTCATGATGGCCGATGAGATTATGTGTTCTAGTAATTTGCAGCTGATGTTGGTTAGCGAAATTGGTCTGTAATTTGACGGGTTAGAGGCATCACCAGATTTGAAAATGGGTATGACACGCGCAATTTTCCAGTCGTTTGGGACACAGCCCGTATCTATAGATTGCTGAAAAATTGCGGCCAACATTGGGCATATTACAGGCTTTGCTATTTTTAGCAATTTAGGACATATTCCATCGGGGCCGGGTGCCGAGTTAATAGGGAGATGGTCTATGGCTGAATATACGCCTTCTGGCGTGACAGTTATGTCAGGCATAGTTTGGCACAGCGTTGGGAATTGTAGGTCGGTAGGTAAGGGGCCCTCATGAGTGAATACTGAGCAGAAAAATTGGTTATATTCCTCTGCTACTTCAAGGGAAGTAAGAAGATTACCTTCTTTATTTATGGATACTGAGGAGTTTGAACTGTAATTTGGATTAACAACCCGCCAAAATTTTTTCGAATTGTTTTTTAACATGTGTGAAAGCTCACTGTTATAAAACTTGTCCTTCGCCGATTCAATTTCACTTTTGCACAGTTGCTCATGTGTGCGGTAGTTGTTCCAATCGTGTTCAGATGCTGTCAGTTTAGCTTTTGCGTACAACCGTTTCTTTTTGTTTATGCATCGTTTCACATGTCTTGTGAACCATGTGCTTTCTGTAGATGTGGTGATGGGGACCTTAGGCACGTGTTTATCTTTCAGCAGAGTTAGTTTATCACGAATTAGGAATTGCTTAGTAACTCAGGGGACCAACTGCAATGCATGCTCACTGAACTGGAGAGGCAAAGCAGAAGAGTGCGTCTCAAAATGAGTCTACAGAAAACTAAAGTAATGTTTAACAGTCTCGGAAGAGAACAGCAATTTACAATAGGCAGCGAGGCACTGGAAGCCGTAAGGGAATACATCTACTTAGGGCAGGTAGTCACTGCGGATCCGGATCATGAGACGGAAATAATCAGAAGAATAAGAATGGGCTGGGGTGCGTTTGGCCGCCATTCTCAGATCATGAACAGCAGGTTGCCATTATCCCTCAAGAGAAAAGTGTATAATAGCTGTGTCTTACCAGTACTCACCTACGGGGCAGAAACCTGGAGGCTTACGAAAAGGGTTCTACTCAAATTGAGGACGACGCAACGAGCTATGGAAAGAAGAGTGATAGGTGTAACGTTAAGGGATAAGAAAAGAGCAGATTGGGTGAGGGAACAAACGCGTGTTAATGACATCTTAGTTGAAATCAAGAAAAAGAAATGGGCATGGGCAGGACATGTAATGAGGAGGGAAGATAACCGATGGTCATTAAGGGTTACGGACTGGATCCCAAGGGAAGGGAAGCGTAGCAGAGGGTGGCAGAAAGTTAGGTGGGTGGATGAGATTAAGAAGTTTGCAGGGACGGCATGGCCACAATTAGTACATGACCGGGGTTGTTGGAGAAATATGGGAGAGGCCTTTGCCCTGCAGTGGGCGTAACCAGGCTGATGATGATGATGATGACTGCACCAGGGTGGCCAATCCTGCTCAGGTAAGAGAGTGCGTTACCGGTTCTGGTCGCCGGGATCAGGCCGCACTCCAGGCCTGTTTGTGCGATTTTCTCAACACACGTTTTTTTTGTATTTTCCGGTGGAGAATAGCGCGGCACCGGGATTTCAACCACGGTCCTCTTGCACAGGAGACAGATACTCTACCGTCCCCGCAGTAGTTAAATTAAAAAATTAAGTTACGGGGTTTTACGTGACAAAACTACTTTCTGATTATACGGCATGCCGTAGTGGGGGACTCCGGAAATTTCGACCACCTGGGGTTCTTTAACGTGCACCTAATTTTAAGTACACGGGTATTTTCGCATTTCGCCCTCATCGAAATGCGGCCGCCATGACCGGGATCCGATCCCGCGCCCTCGTGCTCAGCAGTCTAACACCATAGCCACTGAGCAACCACGGCGGGTCCCGCAGGAGTTGTAGGCCTCATTTAACCTACAGTGGTGCCCTATTTGATCAGTCAAGGTTGACCAATCTGAGATCGGTTATACCACACGGATGGCACTCGACTAGAGAACCTGGTATTTATGACTTGCACATGTGTCGTCATACCTAATTGAGGATGTATATATATATTTTAAGAGGGTTCCCGTACAGTCATAAAATAAAGGAAAAGACATTAAAAAGAAAGAAAAAAATAGAAAAAAGGAACATGACAGGTGATTTGAACTCATGACCCTTGGATGTTGCCCGGAAAGATAGCTCAGTCGGTTGGTTCGTCAAGCCCCAGGTTATTTTCAAGCGCCATAGCTCGTGCTCCGAGCCTCATACTTACGTGGAAAGAAACGGATGTTGTCCGCAACAGTCGATGTTTCTTAGCAATAAGATAAATAATTAATTTCTTAGGAAAAAGGGGGGAAGATGAGGGGGGAAATATGCGCTCACCGAGAAGGCATCGTCAGCACGGGACCACCACCAGGCACCTTACTGAGATGTGGGGGAACTTCGCGGCCGGAACGAAGCCTCCCTTCTCCGCCGGCCCAGAGGGGGAAACGCGCTTTCCGATCGCTCAAGGTTGCGAGGGCACAATAGTATAGCTCTAGCGTCTAGGAAAAGCTTAAAAAGGTGCAGGGGCGGCACGCATAGCGTGGGGAGCTAGCCGCCAGAATAGCTATCTCAAGGACTGCTGCTGACGAGGGCGAAATACCTTCGTGTAATTATAATAACCCTAATAGGACTACTTTCTAAAGAACAAAAAAAGAAAGGAAACGGCCCAGAGGGCTATACTACGAGAGCTATGACTGATAATTTTCTATATATGTATTCATCTCATCTATGGGATCGCATGCGCGCGTTGTTGCTTTGTCTCTAAGAATCAAGGAAAAGAAAGCAAAATTGCAGCGCCGTGTTTTTAAAGCGCACCCGTGGTAGAGAAACGGAAGGCGATATAAGCGTGCGTGGCTATGATACGCACACGAAAAACTGCCTCAAAATAGTTATACTTGAGGGAAATGTTCGTTAACAAACGATAGCACAGCAATCAGCATTCGAATATAATTATAGCCCTAATAATAATTGTAAATATTCATCTCATCTATGGGATCTAATGCGCGCGCTGTTGCTTTGTCTCTGCGTGTAGTAGTTAAAAGAGCCAGTTTAAGGCGATATAAGCGTGCGTGGCCATGATACGCACACGACAAACTGCCTTAAAATATTTAGACTTGAGGGCAAAGCTTCGGTAACAAACTATAACACGGCAATCAGCACTCGAATACGACGAGAGAAATTATTGAGACATGGAAAATTCCCTTGAAATAAATATGGTTTGCGAGACAAATGCCTGTAAGTATTGAACCTATTAAGAGATGAGGGGGGAAATATGCGCTCACCGAGAAGGCATCGTCAGCACGGGACCACCACCAGGCACCTTGAAGAAAAAGAAATTGGGTAAATGTCGACACCAGTGCCACTGCTTCTTGCCTCTGACCTGCACGCGCCTCTGCGGCATCTTTGTGCACAAGTGTGCTGGCGTGGCGAGGCGTAGGAGTCATCCGAGAGAAAGAGTATTGTTTACATGGAGAAGTGGCTGTTCACATTGCCTGTCACTTTCCCTCAAATGGTTCCTTGGCGACTAGGGTGACACACCCGCAGTCAAGGTGGCTGTTTGAGGTGTGCTGGCTGCCTAAACGAAATAAAAACAAATTAGATGAATGTCGATACCAGTGTTATTGCTTATTGCCTCTTACCTGCATTTGCCTCCACGGCCTCTTGCCTTGCGGAGTCTGTATGAGGGAGCTGCTGTGGCTAGGCGTAGGCATTGTCTAAGCAAAAAGAAAAGGCCATTTAAATGGGGAATTATGGAAATAAATGCAGTTCTTATGTCTGCTTCTTGCACTCTTCTTGCCTAAAAGTTTTCAAACATAGTGTCCAGAACACACCAGCACTTTGACTGCTTCTGCTTTTTACCTGCAGGTGTTGCTGCGAGATCCTTAGTATGGCTGCGTGCAGCATTGTAACACTTGGTGGAGGCATGTGAAGTGGCAGCCAAAAATATAAAGAATCATCCTTGTCTACATGAATGCTTTCAATTTCTAAATGCAGTGGTAACTATCAGTATTGATGCAAGGCCCCGCCACATCTATGCGGCAAGTGCCATAGCTCGAAACTGAATTGGTCCTTTAGTGTTTCACAAGACATCTGATATGTCCACATTAAATGTGATGTGTTTGTTTTTATTTATCCGTGTGGAGAGAGCATCATTAAATGGCTGAGGTACTATAGCGCCAAACAGACGACACAAGAAGAAGAGACACGGACGAGTGCTTATGTCCGTGTCTCTTCTTCTTGTGTCGTGTGTTTGGCGCTATAGTACTTCAGTATAATATGCACCAACTAGCCCAACAAAAAGTTCTGCTGGAATATCATTAAATGTTTTTTTTATTTTTGCGTGTCTTGTTTTTTGGTTTATATCTGAATTTATCATGATGCTGGAGTGACTTATGTAATGGCAATCAGCTTTTGTCTTGCAGAAAAACAATGCATTTCCTGACCCATTGTTTGACATCCCCTCACTCGCATCTTTTTGCAGATTATTCTACCTATATTGACTTGCTTGACCTCCACTAAGGAGTCTTGCATTTTCAAATACAACTCTTTCCTTGAAATCATTCGACGCTTCTCATAATTTCTGTACCTTGGGCTTCTGATACTCTGCAGTCACCATTTTTGCTTGTTTCTGATTAGAAATAACTTCTTTAATTTAGAGCTTAAATTTTACTTTTGGAACACATGGAAAGGCTTGCCATTGCATATCTGCATGAAAGGGAAACATGTTTCATTAAACATTTGCAAAATCCAATTGAGGATTGATGAATGCAGCTTCCAGTGTGATATGACTGAATGAGCCATAAGAGTAACTCATCTCACTTGGTAAATGAAAGCACATATTAGTGTGATGCACAAGATACGTTACACTAACGTGGTGGGTTCTCTTGCTTATACAGCAAAATAATCGGTGCGCGAGAAAAAAAAGTATTTTTGCATAACCCTTGTACGCACTGACTTAAAGAAAATGAGCTGGAGCTGTCCACATGATGTACTTATTTTACCTGTGAGTATGGTCAACAAAGATGTGTCCCAGCTGCTTAGTGGTATTCGGGATTATGTCAGTATTGCATATGTGCCTGTTGTCGAAAATAATTGAATTTTGAAAGTGCTCGCAGGGATCTGATGTGCATATCTGCAGTTTATGGATACATGTAAAAGACTCAGCATCAAGTGCAAGTGCACGGTCCCACAGGCCCGGAGTCAATCATGCAAATAGATTCGCTGCGCAAATTTGTGACCAGAAAAGATATTCCACATGAAATTGCATGTAAGGAAGTGTTTAAAATATTGTACAGTTAATAAAACGCCTTAGCTATTAATATGTGGGTTGATGCACTCGTTATGCAAAACGGAGGTGAGGCGTGCAGACAGGACACAAGAGTAGAGTATTTACAAGCAAACAACACGAGCGCCGCCCACTTCTCTACTCTTGTGTCCTGTCTGCACGCCTCACCTCTGTTTTACATAATGAATCCTCACGAACTAGCTCAGCTTTCTGTCGTTCTAAGTCTCAATGCACTCGATTTCGTCCGCATTAAGCACTCGCCTCTTGATTACTTCGTGGCACAGAAATACTCGGCATCGGGCTGTTTTTCTGCTGTGGCCTTTGTAGAAGCATGATTGTTCAAAGTGCAACAAATAAACAGATTCTTTGAGTTACTTGTGGCTTCGCCAGTACAATTCCGGTGCGCTGGTCGCCCTGTCCAGCAATTTCCTACTGAAGGGAAACCTGAAAATAAAAACACCGCTCTGCATGCAGAAAAATGCTCTACTGTGATTCTTCTCAAACGATTGTGATGCACCACAAGAGCTGCCTACTCGCGTGATATTCTCAACAAGGAGATACATTCGTTTACTTACATGTGAAGGTATATGCCAGACCACTTCGGGGCTTCGGTGGCACATAAGGCACGAGTGTGCCATACACGTGGTGCCATAGCATCCGATGTCGACGCGCGATCGCATGTCAAACCTAAACGAAACTACTATGCATCCAAAAAACAGATTCAAAACCGGAATTCGCGTCATCCTTTATTGCATGAATGCGTACATCATGATTTACATAAGTCACGGACTTGGTGATCGCTTTCTGTAAACTTAATATTTACGTACCACCTTCATAAAGCGATCAGGTATGCGTTTTTAGATGACAAAGCATAAGGTGACCTGTCCTTGTTCTCAGCTCTTTCAATAGTAATTGCGCTGGCCACATTGACCAGTAGCAGTAGGGCGGCGCCCTAGAGGTTCCCACTTTTCCGGCCGATGCAGCTTTTCCTCTAGAGTTGTTCTACTGACTCTATGACATATAATAACCGTGAAACATAGTTAACGTGTAACTGTCTGCAAAATAAACAGACAGCTGTTTTTATTGAACTTACATTATTAAATCCTGTGCTTTGTTACATGAATTAAGGTTTTGAGCCCTTTTGACGTGTCCGGATTGTTGTGTTCATATATAGTGCCTAGAATATACTGGTTAGTGTGCCGTCCACGGCCACCCGGGTGGCACCAAATGCAATGAATGCCGGCGGCTGCCGCTAGGGGCGCTCCAGTGCAGGTGGGTGCCGCGGCACCATCCGGTCTTCGTAGCCCGCCGTGTTTCCGTAGCATCGGCAAGCGGGCTGCTGCGCTTTTTGTTTTTATTAAGCTGTAGCAGCAGCACAGTTCAAATGTGGGCAGCTGATTTATAAATCAGGGTTTGTTTCGATTACAACAGGCTTCTCTAGCGCTTGTCGCTTGCATGAAAAGCGTGTGCTCAGCTGGGCTTCGAGGTGGGAACCTGATGTGTTTCTATGCTGGAAAACGTAATTTTCAAGGCAAATGCCTTGATCTCCATTTTCCAAGGCCATGTTGCGAGGTACAGAACACATCACACGATCCAAGGAAGGCCAGAAACGAACCAAAGCATGTTCAGCCGTGTATAAGAGATGCTAAATGATTAGCAAATTTAATTATTGATAATAGTGATTGGATTAAGAGGGATTAGGCTGAATTAGAGGGATTAAGCTGTATTAATTAAAGAGGATTAGGGTGGATGAAGGAGGATTAGGGTGAGAGTAGGCTTTACAAAGCGATCGCCTTCGTACGTCTCTCTTCGGCGAGAGCTAAGGACACTTGTTTTTTTTACTCTAGTGATGATGGCAGCGTAATTTTTAAGGGTAAGTTTTAGGTTACATTTTTCATTCTAATAAAGTAAAGGAATTCTAAGGTTACGTTACTGTTCTATTGATGTTATAATAATGCATAACCATTCAAAACCGCTGTAACCGATCATCTTTTGAAATGACTTGAATTTGTCTGTTCTTTCTCTTTATTTTATTTGCTGGTATTTCTGCCTGTTATTGTTGTCCTCATAGGTTTAAATGTTTTTTTATTGTTTGTAAACCATGTACCCATCTGCTCATAATTCCCATTGGACCATGAGGATAGGATAATAAGCAAAAAAAATTGCCTGTAAAATGGACTGCACGTGGTGTTCCGTGTACTATACATTTTTTAATACCTGGTAAATATGTGCAGATTTATTTTTATGTCTGATATACGTGAACAAAAATAGGAAACAGATCTTGCATTTAAGCGTAACAAAGATTTTATTCATGCGTAAGAACAGTCAAACGGAGGCATATAAGACAGCCCTAGATGAGATAATGCACACATACATGAAGATAATAGATCGCGCAGTCACGTAGTTTAAGGAGCTTCTGCCGTTGCCTTTGCGCTTCCCTCTCTTTGTTGATGCATTTTACAAAAAAACCAAAACCTCAAGAAAAGAGAGAAGTTTGCAAGTGCTGTCAAAGCTGGCTTTTCACGCTCTGGTCACCCTAGTTGGGAAAAGACCAGCTGTCTGCAGCTGACCTGAAAAATCACCTAGACTCGTTACTGGTAACTTGTTTCTGCTGAAGAACACAGTAAAAGCATCTTCCACGGCCTTCACAGTGGTTGACAACGTCTGGCTAAGATAGACAAGCAAGGCCTCCATTGTCAAAATGGGAAGTACAGTAATGAAGAAGCGTCGTTACTAGCTTCAGCTTTACTTACGCAAAGGAAGCCTGCACGATGTGGTCAAGAATTTCGGGCAGTGATCTTTCGTGCAACTTGAGCAGTAGATCAAAGCACTACTGCTCATTTTTTCTTGTTTTTTGCCCCTGGTACTCAGGAAAAGTAAGCTGAATGCTTAGCATAATGCTTAGCATACGATGGAAGAATACTTCCACCGTGGGCGTGTGTTATCGCGGGGAATCTCGTGTACAACGTCATTCACGGTGATAGAGAACGCGCGCTCGGCTAAGCTGTTTTCGAAATGTTTTTCACAAACCGCAGCAGTTGGTGCCGGCCTTCTGTTCGTTGTCGTGATCATTCTTGCCCATTCTGCTGCCGCTTCGTATCAGATGGTAGAGTGAACTAGGATACACGCCCTTTGTTCGAGCGGTAACCGCTTCTACACAACGGCACAAAGCAGGTCCTCTCCTTGCACTGTTTCTATAGCTTCGGCATTTTTTCACCACCGCCGCATAGATCTCGCAATGACAGGCACACGAACATAACAACCACGCACTCACTCTTTGACAACACCAAGAACAAACACGCAACTCTGCTATAACACTGAAAACACAAACAGAGAAACCGACGCAACAGCTGCGAAACTGATATGCGAAGCAGACGACACACGCAGTATGCACCCACCCGTGTGGCGGCGACCTCTGCCGGCCATCGTGGGCATTCATTGCAGGCGGCGCCACGCTCGCCCATTGAAAAGAGCTGGTGGACGGCACACTAGCCAGTATATTCTAGGCACTATAGTTCATATTATAGTGCTTAGAATATACTGGCTAGTGTACCGTCCGTGGCCTCTCGGGTGGCACCAAATGCAATGAATGCCGGCGGCTGCCACTAGGGGCGCTGCAGTGCATGTGGGTGCCACGGCACCATCCGGTCTTCGTAGCCCGCCGTGTTTCCACAGCATCGGCAAGCGGGCTGCTGCACTTTTTGTTTTTATTAAGCTGTAGCAGCAGCACAGTTCAAATGTGGGCAGCTGATTTATAAATCAGGGTTTGTTTTGATTACAACAGGCTTCTCTAGCGCTTGTCGCTTGCGTGAAAAGCGTGTGCTTGCTCAGCTGGGCTTCGAGCGGGAACCTGATGCGTTTCTATGCTGGCGAAGAGAAAACGTAATTTCTAAGGCAAATGCCTTGATCTGCATGTTCCAAGGCGGTGTTGCGAGGTACAGAACATTTCACACGATCCATGGAAGGCCAGAAATGAACCAAAGCATGTCCAGCCGTGTATAGGAGATGCTAAATGAATAGCAAATTTAATTATTCATATAGTAATTGGATTAAGGGGGATAAGGCTGAATTAGAGGGATTAAGGTGTATTAATTAAGGAGGATTAGAGTGAATTAGAGTAGGCTTCACAAGGCGTTCGCCTTCGTGTCTCTTCGGCGATAACTAAGGACACTTGTTTTTTATTCTAGCCATGATGGCAGCGTAATTTTTTTAAGGGTAAGTTTTAGGTTACATTTTTCATTCTAATAAAGTAAAGGAATTCTAAGGTTACGTTACTGTTCTATTGATGCTATATTAATGCATAACCATTGAAAACCGCTGTAACAGATCATCTTTTGAAATGACTTGAATTTCGCTGTACTTTCTTTTTATTTTATTTGCTTATATTTCTGCCTATTATCTTATTGTTGTCTTCATAGGTTTGAATGTTTTTAATTGTTTGTAAACCATGTACCCATCTCCTAATAATGCCCATTGGGCCACGAGGATAGGATAATAAGTAAAAAAATTTGTCTGTAAAATGGACTGCACGCGGTGTTCTGTGTAGTATACAATTTTTAATACCTGGTACACACGTGCAGATTTCTTTTTTATGTCTCATATAAGTGAACGAAAATGGGAAACCGATCTTTAATTTTAGCGTAACAAATATTTTATTCTCGCGTAACAACAGTCAAACGCGGGCATATAAGACATGCCTAGATGAGATAATGCACACATACATGAAGAAGATAGATCTAGTGGCAGTGACGCAGTTTAAAGAGCTTCTGTCGTTGCCTTTGCGCTTCCCTCTCTTTGTTGATGCCTTTAAAAAAAATGAAACCTCAAGAAAACAGAACTTCACAAGTGTTGTCAAAGCTGGTTTTTTCATGCTCCGGGCAACCTAGTTGGGGGAAAGGCTAGTGTCTGCAGCTGACCTGAAAAAATCCGCTAGACTCGCTACATCTACCTTGTTTTTGCTAAAGAACACAGTAAAAGCATCTTCCACGGCCTTCACAGCGGTTGACAAGGTCTGACTAAGATAGACAAGGCCTCCATTGTCAAAATGCGTAATGCAATAGTGAAGCAGCGTCGGCACTAGCTTCAGCTTACGCAAAGGAAGCCTGCACACTGTGGTCAAGAATTTTGGGCAGTGATCTTTCGTGCAACATAACAGTATAGTAGATCAAAGCACTACTGCTCCTTTTTTCTTGTTTTTTTTCCTGGTACTCACGAAAAGTAAGGTGCATGCTTAGGATACTCAGGCAATATCGTGGGTATAGCACAGGGTTTCAGGCGTGGTTTATCGCGGGGAATCTCGTGGACAACGCCGTTCACGGTGATAGAGAACGCGCGTCGAACTAAGCTGTTTTCGAAATGTTTTTCACAAACCACAGCTGTTGGCCTTCTGTCCGCTCTCCTGATCATTCTTGCCCATTCTGCTGCCGCTTCGTACCAGTGGTGGAGTGAACAAGGATACACGCCCTTTGTTCGAGCGGTAACCGCTTCGACACAACGGCACAAAGCAGCTCCTCCAGCTCCTCTCCTTGCACTGTCTCTACGGCATTTTTTCACCGCCGCCGCATAGTTCTTGTAATGACAGGCACACGAACACAGCAGCGACGCACCCACCCTTTGACAACACCAAGAACAAGCATGCGCTGAAAATGCCAACATAGATACCGACGCAACAGCTGCGAAACTGATATGCGAAGCAGACGACACGCGCAGTCTGCATCCACCCGTGTGGCAGCGACCTCTGTCGGCCACCGTGGGCATTCATTGCAGGCGGCGCCACGCTCCTCCATTGAAAAGAGCGGATGCACGAGCACTAGCCAGTATATTCTTGGCACTATAGTTCACATAGGAGGTCCGGACCATAGAGTTTCCTACAAAAATTACTAGAGGGAACTCTGGCGCTGCATTCGTTGCCCTACCATGGGAATGAACAGGAAATGATGGTAGGATTTGTCTGATCTTCGTGCTTGTGGATTCAAACGTTCTTGTTGCTTTGTATATAAATGCTATATAAATGGCCGGCGTTGCACGTACCCGCTGGTTCGAACCATAGAGTTTCCTACGGTTCGAACGACGAGCACATCGAAATTGGATTTCACCGCTCTTTCTGCGCACGCGCGAGGAGCAGTGGTTGCGAGAGAGAAATGTGGGGACTTTAGGTGCTCAAAATTTCGCGTCGTTTAGGTACTACGGGGAAGAAAACTGTTTGCTCCGTTTGTCCCTAGCCGAGCTTACAGCACAGAAACGACAGGATGCGTGGCCGGCAAGGCGAAAAAGCCGCGTCCGAGGTGAGTTTGTTGCTATTTTGTTGCGACGGTAGCATATTGAATTTTAAAGTCGCAAGGGGATACGTTTGGAAGTGAGGTGTCTTCTCGGATGACTTTAGTGGCAAAGCATTACGTCGTGCCGATGCATTGTTCATTAGTGTCGTTGATCAAGGTGAGCATACCACACACTTCAGGGGAATCGCGGGAACGGAAACAGTTTACGAATTCAACTGCCGTGCCGATGAATTAGTTCTTAATGTATCTGAGCACACAACACACTTGGAGATTCGTGGGAATGGAAATTTTGTACTGTGTATGTTTAAGTACTAAAACTTGCGTCGCCATGCAATCTGAGCCGTAGATCGTTGTGAGAGCTGTACAGCCACACTGGCAAAACACTACACCCTGCGGATGAATACGGAAGAAATGTATGCTAAAGAAAAATGGTCGTCATGCAATTTCATAGCAGTAGACCTTTGTGAAAGCTGTGCAGTAACACTGATATGGGCTAGTTAATAATGCCGGCTGTTACGATGTCTAGCTCATATACGGGGCGCTCTATGTGGGCTAAACAAGGGCTCATATCGCTACAACCGCGTGCGAAATAGCTCTGAAGGCCTGCCAGTACACTTGTTCGGCGTCTCCGTGCTTGTACTGCGACAGGAGACGTGGCGGCAGGTGCGCACGTATATCACACTGTATCCTCTGACTGGCCGCTTTCCACTCTTGGTATACTGAGCCGCAATACACAACGCATGTTTGACTGCGCGACATTGGTGACCTGCGGCGAAACTCGCTTTAGGCAAACGGCATTATGCAACGCTCGAGCCATCTTGTCCGTCACTGCGGATAGAAAACGCATACACGTTCAAGCTATTCGAGCTGCATCATTTTGTCGATGTTTACCACTCTTTGCTAAATGAAGAGTATAACGTACGCCTGTGTGGGTGATTTAAAAGATTAATAAAAAGCCTGGTAACATATGTGCAGTCAGTGAAAAAACACTATTAATGCAGGCCTCCACGCTCCTGTAAAAAAGAAAAGATGCAATTCAGTAGTGACCCTCTGGAGGTGGATCCGCACCTATGTAAGCACAGCCGGCTCATTAGTCAAAAAGTAGCAGCTGAATAGAACTTTTTAATGCTCATTACACTACATTGACAGCGATTAACTTGTGGTCAGCCAGTGACAAACGCATTGCACCAAACAGTGAGACTTCGTCTTAATCCGCAATGCTTCCGTGGCGAACAGGAGACCAAAAGGTGAAAGAATGTTTTCATACAAGGCAAGTCATCCATGTAGTGGAATTGCATTTATCATTGGTGTAGTGTTGATTCACTTTCTCAAGTCCAACCTTTAAGCAGCCTAGTTTCCGTTGGTGCAAGTGCTTCTACTGGAAACATCCAAAATATGATCTATCAAATCAGGTTGCCGTCTTGTAATTTTTGAAATTGTCCTCTGGTCTTAAGTCTTTTCTGAATCTGGAAGAGCCGGCTGATTGTACATTTCATCTCGAGATAGTTCACACACTTCCAGCAGCACAGGTTACCACACTTTGTTGAGTGCAGATGACCACTGCAAATTCTATCATTTTGATGAGGCACCGATCTAATGCCGCTCACTCTTGCCACAACACTTTCTCAACTTGTACTGCACTTGTTTCTTCCATTTTCAGCACCAGGGCTAAGGCACAACAGCAATAACATTTCTAGCAGAAAATGCTTGCTCCTTGGCATCTGATCCCCCATTCATATGCTACTTTCTTCCAATTTTTTTTTATGTGATGCTCCTGCTTTCACACACTGTCAGACTGTTCTCCTTCATGTTTCCTTGTACTCTTTCTGTCCGCTTCTTGCTCAACATACCGCGCATGCCTTCAGTCATGTCCAATTGATCAATGCAGTCTTGTCCTTTTCTCTCTCTCTCCTCCAGAACCTGCAACATTCGACAACCTAGCATTATTTTGCTTCTTTTTGTGATAGTGCCTGGCTATCTGTTGCTGATGCCACACATTCACTTTGCAATGGTTTATTAGACCACACACATAAATTAGTAGCTGTTTAAAACCTTGACCCTGCAGCTCTTCCACAAAATTCATGCAGAAGTGGAAACACAGATTACACTTCATTCCTCACCACAGCTTACTATGTCTGCATCAAAGCTCGATATTACCTACAAGTCTGCAATGTCTTTGTGTCTTCCTTTGTAGCTGTAGGTCACTGCATGAGCAGAAAAAGATTTTGTTGCTTAAGTGTTCATGTGCTTAAGTAGGCAATGTAGTGTACTTGATTTTCACAATGCTTAACTCAATTGGTGGTATGCCTGCACTATAACATGCACAAACTGAACAGCATATCCAAACAAGAAAATTGCTAGCCTATCACAGTTAGGTTGAGTCCTTTGAATGAAAGTTGGGACAGTTTTGTATGCGATGGCTGATGGCATTCAGGCTCATCATGTCAACCTCAAAATGTGAGCAAAAACGCAGTACATGTATAAAAGATGAACAGTTTTATTGGACCATGGTGCTTTACATGCACCTCACTTCAAACACAACGATGTCTTTGCGTGTGACCTGTGTCGATATGAAGCCACTGCAGCTGGTGAGCAATGTGCTTGCAGATGGCACTGGCTACATTCCTTTGGAAAGGCATCGTCATGTTGCACAATGTAGTGAAGATGAAGGCTTTTAATTAATGTGTACTTTATTTTTTATTTACCTCTCACCTACTGTTGCCAACACAAATCATGTCTCCTGGTAAGCCGAATGCCTGTGAACATTGCAAGGCACAGTGTCAGGCAACCGTTTACAATCTTCAGCATAATACTGTAGAAGGCGGCCTTCTGGTTTGTATACATGAAAGCACCAGGAAAGCAAGCTTGATAGACTAAAGACTAGCTGACTTGACAGCTCTGTACAGCCTGTACTGCTTACAGAAAGCAAGTCACACTGGTCATGGGACCTATAGCAGCGGCATGCAAATAGAGGTTTGTATTGCCTGTAGTACATATACATAGCCTTTCTTTGAAAAATACGTTTGGTCACTTTTCATTAACTTTACCTAGTCAGTACATGCATTATCACTTAAGCTGCTTGGTCTTCAAATAAAACGAGCATTTTCGGCATAGTAACTTTTACTTACATGAAATATGTGGTGGTGTTGAACTGTAGAAGTGTACAGAATACATAAAATCTTGAAGCACTTAAGCAGAATTTATAAACAATGCTAAATTTAGGGGGACTGACAAACTGGACTGTACAACACAGATAATATAGGGCACTTGCAAGACAGTTTTTGGTGGCCTAGTTCCTAGAAGGTATTTAGAACGAAAACAGTGTCAACTGATTGGAAAAGGAAAGAGGACAGACACAGTGTTCACTTATTACTCAAGGTTTTTTGTGTGTGTGTGTGTGTGCAGTAATATATACGAGGTGGGTTCAAAAAGAAACCAAACTTTTGAAATAGCATGCCAATCAGCAGAGCGAGCGCGCTGCGGCTACTGAGCGCATGTAGTGGCAGGTTCAGACAACAAACCGCCATTTGCCGCGTTTCGCTCTGACCGTAGTTGGCGAGCTACAGCCACTGAAGTGAGCACATGAACAAGCTGCTCTTCGGATTGGTGCCAAACTGACAATGAAGGAATTGGAAGAACAGTGTGTGTGTGTGTGAAGTTCTGCTACAAACTTGGGAAAACTTTCACAGAGACTTTTCAGTTGCTTAGCCAAGCATACGGGGAGGACTATGCGAGTCGCACGCAGTGCTATGGTTGGTTCAAGCGTTTCGAAGAGGGAAGAATGTTGGTCGGTGACGATCCCAAGCTTGGACAACCTTCCACATCCACAGATGATCACCATACTGAGAGAGTTCGAATTGAGATTCGCAGAAATCGTTGTTTGACTGCTCGAGAAGTCGCTGATGAAGTGGGTATCAGCGTAGGATCATGTCATGAAATTTTAAGTGACAAACTAGGGATGCGTCGTGTCAGTGCAAAATTTGTGCCACGTTTGTTGTCTGGTGCACAGAAGCAGACCCGTGTTGAAATCAGCCAGCAAATGCTTGCCACTGCCACCGACGATGGAAACTTCCTTAAGAACATCATAACAGCCGATGAGACATGGGTTTATGCCTACAATGTTGAAACGAAAGTGCAGTCGTCGCAGTGGGTGGCCAAAGGTTCTCCTCGTCAAAAAAAAGCACGCATGAGTCGGTCAAAAATGAAGGTGATGTTGGTTGTGTTTTTTGACTGCAAAGGCATTGCCCATCAGGAATTTGTGCCACATGGTTAGATGGCAAACAAAGAAGTTTGCCAGAGAACCCTAGCATGTTTGAGAGATTCTGTGTGCAGTAAGAGGCCTGAAATAGACAGTTTTAGTATAGCGTACGCTATTCCATTGTGGACGCTAAAAAATAGCGGGTCGTCACTGCGCATGCGCTGAACGCTAAACGAAATAGCGGGTATAGCGGGCGTACGCAATGCAAACGAGTTAGCGTTAGCGTTTTTGCGGGGTTTCCGGAGCTTGCGGGAAACATGGCGGCGGTCCCGGCTGCCCGCTTCGAATTGGATTTGGCGTTGCATTTGTAAAATGCACTTCGTTCGTAGCAAATGACTGTGTAAACTGCTTTCGCTTAGTCTCAGGCCGCTTCGACGACAGAGTATTATGGATAACCTCGTGGTGTTTTCGAGATCGCTTCTCGTTTCTAACGAGTCAAAGCCTAACAAAACAAACGTTTGAGATGTCAGCGCCACCTGTCGCTAAAGGCGCAAAATAGCCGCAATGACGGCATATAGCCTCTGAGATCCGAAGATATCGCCGGTCAACTAAAACTGTAGAAAACGTGCGCTGTTTAGCGTACGCTATATTATAGCGTATAGCGTACGCTATAGTTGCGGACGCTAAACTAAAACTGTCTATTGTGGGAAAATCAGGCTTGAATGTTGCATCATGACAATGCCCTGGCTTACATGTCGCTCCTTGTCCGCAGCTACTTAGCGAAACACCACACTCCTTTTGTGCCCCACCCACCATATTCTCCGGACCTAGACCCTTTCCAAATCATAGAGGAGATCCAGGACAATGCGAGGAAAGACCTGCATGCCATTCCAGAAACTGCATTCCAGGAGGCTTTCCAAAAATGGAAGAAAAGATGGGAAGAGTGCATTGCCAGTAGAGGGGACTACTTTGAAGGGGACAGCACTTAAGATGTTGTCCCATAAGCAGCAAAGCTGTTATAGCAAAAGTACAATTTCTTTTTTAACACACCTCGTATCCATGGAAAGGGTGGGGTTCAAGGCAGGTGCAACAAGAACACCCAATGTGAGGTCGAATGTAGAGTTTAATGTCCAAACCAGAGTAGTAAGCTGGTAACCTTTAAATGGTAAGCAAAACAGTAATGCTACGGGAACTGTCATGCCCTTCATAATTGTAACAACCGTCGGAATGTTGAAGTGGCTTCAATGCCCCATTAATTTCCACTATTCTCATTCTAAATGGGCAAATGCACCTCCATTCATTTACCATTAGACATATCAAGAGATCGACCCCACTAATGCTAGTTCTTTATAGGTAGCTGAAGCAAAATAGCATTTCGTTCAGTGAGTATTGATGCAAGTTTTCAAACACTCCTATCATGAAATAGCTTAGTTGTCCATCTTGAGCAAGGTAGTTATTAGCCGGTATAATGTCAGAATTTGTTTATCATTTACGGGTAGACCTGCTGATGATAATGTAAGCAGAATGCTGCTGAGACCAATGAGAAAGTGAAAAATAAAATAATTATTACATTGTTCCAGCCATCATTCCCTAAGGTGTCCACCCTGCCCCATCGTAAGCAATCACTTCACATCCCAGCATGCATATCTTGCGCATTTCTTTATTTCACTCTTTCTCTATTGTGTAGGACTGGCCATATTACCTCAAAGCACTAGAAATCAATAACAATGACATCAGCATTGCCGCTGAGGAAAGACAAATGAAAGAAAACAGAACAAAATCGTACAAGGAAAGGAAGGAACACATACGAGCACCTATTCACAACTAGAAGTTTATTGGTGAAAATACAAGTACAACACAAAGTGATAAGGAAAAAAAATTTTCATGAAAAAACTGTACATGTGTAACAGAACCTTGTGGGTGCATAAAGGAAAAAAGACTAAATGTTAGCCTCATCACCCAAAGGGTCCCTGAAACTATTTTAGTTGTGCGTTACCTACATGTACACAGTATCTCTCCTCGAATGGTTACTCAAAAAAGCTTCATGTCACCATGCTATATAAAGAGCTGCAAGTGGTTAAAAATTACCCTCGTCTAAAGCCTTTCCTCTCCAATGTCACTTTTATTCTATGTGGCCTTGGATATGTCCTGCCTCATTGGACACGACATCGTCCAATGACAGTAGTGTTAGCTACTTGCAGTCCACTTGAACCTAGTGTGTTCCCGTGTCACTTATAGATGCAGCTTTTTTTGTTATTGTGGTGATAATGGCCTCCAAACGAAGTTTAGATAGAGCGCTTATGTTTTGTAGTGTGCAGTCGCGGTAACTTACTCTCTGCACTCACCTGCAGTACAAGAATATAAGTGCAATAGGTACAGTGCAAGTTTCTGCCACCACATGTACCCCTCTGCTGCTTTGCTTTGGTTGCTGTCGTCACTGTGCTATTGTTAAACATTATTGCATTCTTTTTAGCTCTTTGCCTGCACATCTACAGCCTGGCACATCTATAGCAAAGCCCTGCTTTTTGGAGAAACTCTCTAATTCATACCTTCCCTACCACACACATACAAATGTACTATCGAACCAAAAAGTTAACGAATGAAGGGATCTCACAAAAAGCTGAATATCTCCGCAGCCTCAAAACGAAGCCTGGTATTCCCATTTACAGCCTCTACTAGTATATGCTAAAATTTTGATGTACGGTTTTACTGGCTACTTTTAAAGTCTGCTCGGATATTTAGCGTTTTCTGAGATCCCGTGGTCCGTAAAATTTTTTAGTCGAAAGTATTTGTGTAGACAACAGTGGCAGACAATCTGCTATCTCAGGCAAGTCTACCATTGGACTCAAGAAACATCTACATTAGTGTGTTTACTTTTACAGGTACATCAACTACTATGCCTTCATATCCTACTAAAAATAAGCTTAATGAAGTGGCTTGCTTTGTGTATTCGTAATGATGTCATGTGGGAAGCCAATCCACTTCATGAAAAAAGATCACTTGTTCGTTCTACTAGAGGTGGCTCAAAACCTGGGGAGTGGTGCCGCGGTGACATCTAGCAATGGTGATTTTTAATACCTAATAATTACACAATTGATCCAGAATACCTAAATTTTATTTCATCATTCATCATTAGTACAGAAAGAGGTCCCGGAGTTACAAAAACTGTCAGTGGGACCTATTAGTAGTTTAACAATATAGTAAATAATACATTATGGCAACATAGCAGTGATACACATCAGAATACACGAAGTTAATGAAGCAAGTAATCAAATACAAGGAAGGCGCTTACAAATACAAGCAAATGAAATAGATGCTGCGTATGAATAAATAAAAATGTAGTAATTGGCACGTTATAGAAACATAGGGATGACACAGATAAAAGAACACAAGGGGAATGTACGAGATAATTAGAAACAAAAATATGCTTACAATATGCAAAGTACAAGTGAATATACTGTGCGACAAAAAACTTAAAATTTCTAAAAATAAGGAAGGAAAAAATAAAGACAATGCGATATAGAGAATAAAAACGATACATTAGGCAAATACAGAAGCACTGAAAGTGTTAAAATAAATTTGTATATAATATATGTTCATAGTAATGAGTCTGTAGCTAGTAATGTCGATAGTAAATATTTCTTCATATCTCTCTTGAATGTTAATGTTGTGCGGCAGGCTTTAATAAAGGGTGGTTTAATTTAGTGTTTAATCGCCATAAAGGAGCAGTAAACATTGACAATTAGTGTTTATTTGAGGAAGGAAAGAATTGTTAGAGGAATATCTCGTATTGTTAGTGTTTGTAAGAGCAGATATATTAAATGCTGAACCCTTGATGATCAGCAGTAGGTACGCTACTGACGGTGCACTTGCACAAAACTCAAAATAATTTCAGAGCCCTGAAAACGAAGCTTTTTTTCCCTACTCGTGAGGTGTTTCACAATCTGCACTGATGGTATTCTTCTCGAGTATGGCTTGTGCTGTGCGAATGTTCAAAATGTCAAATGTAAATCAAATAGTTGTTGACCATTTGACTTGTATTCAATTGGAGAGTAGGCAATTAGAAGTTATCAAATCTTCCTTTCTATCAATAATTACACATACTGGAATATTTAGGGAGAAAGTCAGGTGCATGTGGTGACCATTCTCAAAGGGAACTGCAGTTCCTGAGCGGACATATAGAGCAGGTACTTTTTTGCTTTGCTTAGTAATTTCTAGTCGCACAGTAAGGATGCCTCGCCTTTAGGCAGCCAACAGATTTATTTTCTCAATTGAGGCTGTAAAAATTATCATTTGGACAATGTGAACATGTTCCTGATGTCATCTTGGTGCGGCAGATACTATCACCTTTCAGTCACTCATTTACAAACTTATCAGTTGACCAGAAGCCTGGTTGTGAGTGGCAATACATGTGTCAAACAATCTAAAAAACATCTTTTCTAAAGCTTTCTGTGGTTTCTTTTCCACCTCTCGAGTTTCAAAACCTGCCATAATGCCTTTGGCATTGTGTGCTGCTAATCCCAAGGGCGCAGAATCAAATTCCGACTGCAGCAGCTGCATTTCCACGGGGAAGAAATGCAGGAACACCTGTTGACCATGCATTGAGTGCACATCGAAGAATTTCAGGTGGTCAAAATTAATCCGGAGTCCCCCACTATGGTGCGTCTCATAATCATGTCGTGGTTTTTGCACTTAAAACCCCAGACTCGCCTCTTGTGTTCCCTGTAAGTAGCATTGGTTACACACATTTAAGGCCATACTGCTCCACTCAAGGCCCATATGTAGTAGGGGTTTTCATATTCTGATATTTCTGGATAGAATTAAATATGGATATTTGACGAAACTGACCTGTTGAATATTGAATAACAAATAAGTTCACATTTCAGAGAAGTGTGGAGTATTTTTGAAAAAGAAAAGGAACTTTACATTGCAAGGGCAGACTTTTAACATTGTTGGTACGTTTTTTTAGTGCTTAGCGCAGAAACCATAGACAAGACAGACGAGAGAAGAGACACACACAAGTGGTACTTTCAACGATTTATTGGAATTTGGATCACGGGTTTATACATGCAAGCATTTGCTAGCATTCTTGATAAATCTGGCCAGATTGATGTTATATTCCTGTATTGCAGACAGAAAAGCATTTGAGCTTGTTTGACACTCTAAACTAATTGAGAAGCTCAAAATCACAAATCTCATGCCATACTTAATTGGCTGAATCTCTGCATACTTAACTAAGCACAAACAATTCGTCAGCATAAGCGATTGCCCTTCCCATGAAGTGCAAGTTACTTCCAGTGTTCCTCAAAGCAGCATGCTTGGCCTCTTGTCATTTTTAATATATATTAATAATATAGAAGTAGTCAGTTACCCCTTTTAAATAAAGGTGTTTGCTGATTATTGTTTTTTATTTAATGAAATACATTTCTGTGAGCCCAAACTTCTCTTATTTCAATCTCAAAATTGGCCTTCGTCGGATAATTCGAACCTCACTGGTCAGATTCACCCAAATACAGCTGTGTTATGCGCTACAGCATATGCAACTTACTGTGGTGAAGCATATCAAGAATGGAAAAGGGCCACTGTCACAGGATCTAGCACGTGTTCCTTGATTATACAGGCATGCAGTCTCCTGTCGCAGTAGGAGCACCTAGCCACCTTATAAGCATACTGGCAGCCATTCAGAGCTGTTTCTTACGTTTCAGTGGTGATTTGAGTCCTTTTTTCACCTTCCATGCATGTCTCGTATATGAGACCGTTAATGAGGCCTAGTACGTGTTCTTTAAGTAAATGTGCCATGCACAGAGAAGTGGAAAACAATCGTGTTTTGGGAAAGCTAGCAAAAAGGAAGGCAGTAAGTTGAAAAAACTGTGATAAGTTGAAGAGATGTTAAAAGCCAACAAAAGAGTGTGAATATATCAAACTCTGAAGGCCTGCCCATACACCTATTAGGCGTCTTGGTGCTCATACTGTGACTGGAGACCGCACATGTGCATGTATGTAAATTAGGGAACACGTGCTGTCTTGCAACAATGGCACCTTTCCCTGCTTGGTAAGGTTCTATGCATAACATGGCTGTATTGCAGTGAAGCTAACATTAAGAAAAATAGTAAACTGGGTGAGTTGGTAGCTGTTGATGGTTGCAGGTGTAGCGCTAAATTGAAACGCGGCCAAAGTTAATTTTAACGGCAAATACTGCAAAGTGAAGCAATGGCATGTTTCAATGTTCTTTTATGCCTTTTGTTTAATTCGACCTGTCTCAATGGTCCCGCCAGGATCGAATTAACGGGCATGCCTCATAATCAGAACTGGTTTTGGCTAGTAAAACCCCTAAAAGGTGATCAAATTAATAGGAGTCGACTGTATATATGGCTCATGAGTAGAGCCACACTGTCTAAAACCGGTACAACAAGAAAACACCAAGAAACCTAAATGATCCATTGCAAATGCAGTCAACTTTCATGGCATGCGCATATAATCTAACTTTCTCACGGACAATGATAGTGATAGTTTGCTGATACATTGGCCAGCGGCCGAGAGGATTTGCCCAGTTTCTACTATTAATCTTACACACTTGTGCTCATCCCTGTATATAACAGCGGTGTCATTTAGAAGAGGGCGACGTGGACATGTATTGCAATGCAAAGCAAGAAAATCGTCACCTGATACACTATATTTCTGTGCTCTCTTAAGTGCTCATTAATGCATCTTCCGGTTTGGCCTATGTAGCATCTACCGCATGACAGTGGAATATGATAGACCACTCCCATAGTGTATCTGACGAACTCATCTTTGCGATTCTACCACAAACCGGCTTTTTTCTCCTTATTGGGTTAGTGGTTTTACACAAGGTGCTTAGCTTATTTGGAGCTGAAAAAACACCCGCACGTTACCTTGGCTTCCTATCTTTTTCAGGCTATGTGATATCTGGTGTATATACGGAATCACAGCGGTTTTCACCTGGTCACTGCTGCTAGCTCTTGCATTTGCACGGAGGCATCGTCTCGAACGTTCCTGTTTGAGCAGCCTTTCTGCCACCAACACCAACACATGGTTAGGGTAACCAGCCTCCTTAAGACTTGCAGCCTGTTGCTGGAAACTGGTTTTCATTAGGACGTTTTTGAAACACATGTTAGTTATGAAGGGTGTAAGATTGGGCTTGTTGATAAATTATGCTTCAAAGTCAGGTTAACAGCGCAAAGCCACCAGAAGGGATAGAAGAGAGAATGGAGCGCTGAACTTCCAACTGTTTATTTTCTTTTCAGAAAGCATTGCTATTTATACAGTCACACAATAGCCCACCGACCATGCTTAGAACGCCGCGACAAAGCCACACAAAATTCAACGTGGCGATAGCCCGATGTATCTGATCTCCTCGTCAGTGAGAGCGATAGAGGTGCGCTGATGCAACCATCCTTTAAACGTGGAATTTCTCCCGCTTTGATTATCTCACGTGTAACACGGTCTCCATGTCTTGCAACAATAAAACATTTTTTGAATTTCGGCCTACATCCACATGCGCAGCAGTGGGCAGAAAGCCATCCCTACTAGTTAGTTATGCCCCTCTTCACCAAATTCAAATGGGCTGAACGAAATTGGAGAAGGGGTTTCTTAGCTCACGTACTGTAAGGCCAGCAAATCCTACTATCAGTAGAGATGAACTGAAAGTCAAGAAACTGAAACGTATTGCACTTCAAAAGTCACTTCAAGATGTCTGAAACACTCGCAAAAAATCTTAGACATCAGGACATTTTTCTAGAAAACTATTACTAGGGAAATCCAGAAACACTCAAAAATTGTTGACAATCTAAATCTAAAAGCTTGCTGAAAAACTGTTATTCCTGTGAGGTGGTCACATATGTGCCTATCTAATTGTGCTAAATATAGGTTGCTAAAGACGGGAGCCAGACACAACCCTATGCAAATGCCTTTCTTCTGCAGATGCAGCCTATTGTTCCACTGTGCAAAGGTTGACGACATGTAAAAACACCATTATTCTAAATACCATTCTACTGAAACCACCTGCTTCCTGTGAAAACCTTACGGCACCATATTTCTCAATACAATCCTCGACACATTGAATAAGGTCATTGAGCAGGATAGAACAATATAATTCTTTGACGTTAGCTGAGAAGGCCTTGAAGCCCTTTTTGCCGTGAAACCTAACAAAATCAAGGATTCGTCAGAACCTTTCACAAGAAACTGGTCATCAATCTAACGTTCAGCTTTGAAACCAGGTACAGGGCAGCTTGCTTCTGCCAGGTACCCATTTCGGAAATTATGACCTGAAAAGGAACATCCTCCTTGTACACTTACTAAAAATTACATCTCTGAACTTTTCCTTAGTTTATCGAGATTCAACTTTCTGTAAATTTCACTTGGTTTCGCTGCTACTTTCATAAGTGATACATCCTTGCGTTCATTGAACACTGCAGGAATTGCTTGACTGGCTTTTTCCAAGAAACATTTAAAGGAAAAAACTGCAAAACCACCCTCTTTGTCAGTTGGTATGACACACAATGAATTACTCTTCAGGTAAGGCTACACATTTTACAGGTAACTTAGAAGGTTGGGGTTTACATCATAACAGGGCATCTAAACCTTCCGAGTTCATATTCACACCATCTTCTTGCGGGGCTCTTCTGGACACTGATGACGAACAGGGAAGTTCCGGTTTAGTCCAGCTGGTAGCTTGGGCAAATTTTCGACCGGCCAAGAACTTTGCACACACTGTTGGGAAGGGTGAAACATTCAGAAACGTAGACAACACTTGTTGCTTTCTGTCAATCCTTGTTCACGTGAGCCCGTAGCAGTCTTATTTGAGGTTGTCAAAGGAACTTGGTGACCTGATCAGCTAAGTGCAGGTGCCTCCACAGAAGATTCCTTGCGACGCACGGCTCATAGTGATCAAACATCTGCACGCTGAGGTAATCTCTGTGGAGACACGCCTGCTGATGTCATTTAGCACGTACAATCTTCAAAATTCTTTTTCTGTGACCGACATCCGAATGGTGCGAAACCAGTAAACAACGATTTTATATCCTGTGGAAGCTGCTTGTTATGAATACAGAACCTTAGGACACACGTGCCGCTCGCAGCCATGGCAATGAGGGCAGCAGTATGCCCGGAATCCCGAGGAACATATTGAAAAATGCCTGTTGTCCTAGAAATGAAATCGACAAGGGTGGCAATATGGGCTTGTTGGTCGGTCATCATGGAATGGTATCTGGGTAGTGCAGCGAAACACGGACACAATAAAAGAAAGCTAGAACTACCTGTGAGCACATATATATGCACAAGTGCATGGTTGAATAAACTCACAGGTGTTTAACTTTTTTTCTGTTGCTACTTTTTCTTGCATTTTGATTGCTACATATATTGTAATTCTTGCAAAAAGTATCAGCTGGTAGTCACCACTGTATTTTGCTATGCAATTTGTATTTTGTTATGCAATCTTAGCATCTCAGCGCGCGCCTGAAGGCGAAATTGTTGCCTAGGCAAACTATCGCCGAGGTGGAACGTTTCAGAATACGTCCCCAAGTATGCGCACAAATACTTCACTGAAAAACATTTCAGGCGTATCTTTGCTTTGTTTTTACTAAAATTTCGCAGCAACACAGCATTTCTTTACTCCAAGTCATTTATGAATCACTAGATGTCATTATATCTACGTCGTTCATACGTACTTTAGGCAGTGAAAACGGCACACCCACCTGCGAGCTTCTCCGATACCGACGTGTCTGTTATAAGGCGATTATATCTATATTGTTCTGGACAAATCCGGCGAAGCCAGCATGCTAAGCATATTATGAACGATGAGTACCAACAAATGGGATCTTGTTTTGAAATCGAACTAGAACTGAAGCAAACGAAAACGTAGGTTAAGATTACGGTAGAGATTATGGTTACGGTAGTACCCATGTCATCATCATCATCATCATCATCAGCCTGGTTACGCCCACTGCAGGGCCAAGGCCTCTCCCATACTTCTCCAATACCAAAGTCCATACTTCTCCAAAGTGGTTTCAATACCACTTTTCATCAGGCCTATAAGAAAGTGGCGGTCAGATGCAGCTGTATACCGCTAAAGCATGTAGTTATACCCCTGTCAAGCGGGCAAGTTAAGTCCATTTAGCGTAAGTGCACTCGGTTTTTAAGTGCACTTTCCCAAATCTTAACGTCGCAGCGGAGTGTACTCTCAGATGAGTGCACTCAAGTCGGAGTACGTTCACGGACCGCACTTTGCTGGCCGAGTACGTAGCCTCGCCGCCAACCGTTTGAAGTTGTGCCTAGCCTCGCCGCCAGCGCTTTCAACGACGCAAAATGTAATGCATAGAAAAAGGACACAGAAGTTCATTTCAGTTAGTGAACAGCCTTTAACAATGTAATTTGTATTTAGTGAGAAGCGAAACAGCACAATAAAGAAACGAATTTATCATGTACGCGACTAACGGCGCCAGAATTATTGGGCACTGCGGCGCCGCCATGTTCATTCAGTTCGTGTTTATTTTGGTGTGAAAGCGTGCTGACCATGCCGGCCGTGCTTTGAGCCGTGTGCGTGGCATTTTGCAGTGTAGCTAAATATCGAACTCGCCGTCTTTGCTCATATATACTCGCTCATATTCTGTTCTAGCAGGATCAACTGCCGCCTCACCGCACGCCGCCATGTTGTTTTGGATTTGCTAGGCATTCGTCTTGGCCAGCATTGACTCGCAACAGATTTATAATAAAAACGTCTTCGTTTTTTGTTGAGACAAATGGATGAAGTTTGTTTTTATATATAATTCTACTTAAAACAATCGCTTTTTAGCAGCTTTCTCTCGTTAATTTAGATCTTTAAAAACGCGCTCTTAGTCTTTCGCCATTTTTTTTTCTTTTACTGGGAGTGCACTCTGCTTTCCCGTAAAGAAGCGCGTTGCCTAAAGTGTGACTTAAGGTCCCGAAGTGCACTCCCAGTAAGTGCACTTAACTTGCCCGCTTGACAGGGGTTAATATTGCCCTTGCAACGAAGGTCGGCGCAAGCTGGCTGAGAGGGTTTGCTTACCTCCAGAGATGGCACGTATACAAAGGCACACACGTATCGATGCAGAACTTTCTAGAGGCTCCACAAATACTTGCAGCATCTGTTCAATGACATTGAGTTATGCATAACGGCACACGAAAGGTTCGAGACTCAGCTGCGTTAGTTACGCCAACTTCGAAAAGTAAACAGGAAGCTGCCATGGCACTTTTTGCAGGAAGCAGGTGGCGCTTCATGCATCAGAAACCGAAACAGAAACTAGCCAAGCCATCTTTTTTTTGTTTTTGTAAGCGTTACTCTCGTTCTCGGCGCTCAGAAGTTATTCTATTTGTTTGTTGCAGGGCGTCCATGTCATTGAAGGATTCAGTCCCAGTTTAAATGGTTTAAATTCTTCAAACAGTTTGTATTTTTTGCACCGCCAGTACACAGAAGCGTTTTATAACGATCTTTATTGATAAATTGATATGTGACCATTGTTTATTGCGTTTTGAAGAGCACTCGCTTCGTCTTTCCAACAAGACGCGTAGGTTTGGCGCTGCGATTTGCATTTAAGGTGAGCTTTTGATAGCCTTACTTTATCCATTTACGCGCTGTAGATGCGCTGTGACGCCTTTCAGTAGTTTGCGACGACGCACAGTATAACAGCGGAGTCCCGCTGTTTACCTTTAACATGTTAAACGAAGCAAAACCTCGGTAGTGCATCGTAAATTTTTTCTAAACATAATGCAGGCACCACTCGCACCGTTATAAGCATGACTGTTAAGAAGCATTTGCAGCAGCTCATTTATCACTACGTTAGAGCGAGAAGATTGCTCATCTGCCGCTTTACCTTTCTTTACTGCTCCGTATTTTTGTGTATCTGGATATTTTAATTTTATGCGAACCACCCCTTCCGTGTGAAAAAGAAAAGATTCTAAGGAAAGGAAGATGCAACTGTTGCAAGAAAGGTGCAACAGTTGCAAGGAAGGTGCAACAGTTGTGTGAAATAAATAGGGCTTTAACAACATCTGTAGTGACCTGGTGATTGTGCGCCTTGGGCGAATTCATTTTGTGTAAAAATGTGTTCTGGCTACTTAAAAGGTAAGCGTGACGTTGTGGCATTAACTGCTATCTCTCTTGTTGAATGAATTTTTGACAATACGTCATTGTCATGGAGCCGAGGCAAAACACAACTGAAAGTCACCTTGCAAACAAAACGTTGCCTTTCAACATACGACAGGAGCACATAAACAAAACATTAGTGAATGCTTCAGTATACCTTATTTTTACAGCTATTTTGAGCTATAAAGCTTAGGTAGTTGTTAAAATGAGAGGCAGCTGTGATGGATATAGAAGAGCATAGTATGCTTGCAATACCTAGAAATTTTTTAAGGATGAAATTTCAGTACTTGAAAACAGTGCTTGAAAGTAGAGCACTGCAAGGACACTTTTCCCTGGCCTGACCCGAGCCAGTACCATGCACTGGTCCACCCCTGTCTAGCTCAGCTAAGTTTGTCCAGTTAGCCCTTGAGCCTCAGTGTAGCATGATCCACCTCTCTATTGTTATGAAGATGCCAACTGCATACGTATTTGCTAGATACAAATCTTGCTAAGCAGTTTTCCACTTGCGTTGCTGCCGACAAGTGGCAAAAAAATCTTTTTTAAAGATTTTTGCCAGCAGTTAATAATTTAGGCCAGACGCTCGCGGTCCAGCATCGGATTTATAGTGGCGATGCTACGCCTATTCACCGATGACCATATCAGGTTTCGGCATCGGAACGCCGAGTAATTCTATGTGAAGTGTACAAAATCCTAGATAAAAACATCATTAAGCTTTCTTCGAGTCCCTCGGCATCACCTGTGGTTTTGGTTAAGAAGGACGGCACGTGGCGCTTTTGTGTGGACTACCGTCATCTGAACAAAATTACTAAGAAGGACGTCTACCCGCTCCCAAATATAGACGACGCCCTTCACTGCCTCCACGGTTCCAGCTAGTTATCTTCTATTGATCTTCGTTCTGGATACTGGCAGATTGCTGTTGGCGATATGGACAGAAAAAATACGCTCAATCAGCTTAGTAAGTTTAAAAAAGTAGGGTACGCTGTTCACTCCATAGACCAATGTTTTGCTTTCCTGGTTCATTGGCCTTGAAATGAAATTGCCCTCGCTGTGCAGAACTATAACATGGTTGAACTTCAAATGTTCCTCCCATGAGAATGCAAAGAAGCTCTCCAGTAGGACGGGTGCAGTTGTCTAATGTGGCTATCACTAATATTACCCACAGTCAAGATTCTATGGCACACGTTTCTTTGATTAACAAGGCCAGCGTAAAAGCAAGATGTGTGTTTTTACACCATAGATCAGCAGCACATAAGCTCCACCTTAAATGTGATTCTTCACCTAAATCTGCCTGCATTTGGAAAGTTAGTGCAAACCTTAAAATTAAATTAAATTGTGGGGTTTTACATGCCAAAACCACTATCTGATTATGAGGCATGCCGTAGTGGAGGACTTTGGAAATTTCGACCACCTGGGGTTCTTTAACGTGCACCTAAATCTAACTACACGGGTGTTTTCGCATTTCGCCCCCATCGAAATGCAGCCGCCGTGGCCGGGATTCGATCCCTTTACCTCGTGCTCAGCAGCTTAACACCATAGCCACTGAGCAACCATGGCGGGTAGTGCGAACCTTCTGTGCTGTTGGCACCCAATTTCAATGTGTTTGCCCAGCCCTGTGCACTGTAACTTGATGGTTCCAAATTGCTGGTTTTTAGGCCCTTGCCCAACTGGTTTGTTCAAATAGATGTTAAAACGAATGACAGCTACAATTGCCTGGACACCTATCAATGAGATTCCACTGTGATTTCAGTGGTGTTCACAGCAACAACAGATTTGGTGAAGTAAGGGACAGGCAGAGTGGTGAAGAGGACTGTGAAATCCATCCAACAGATATGTTGAGTTAACAATGTGGACTGATTGTATAAGGTGAGCAAGCTGCCGAGAATTGCTAAGCTTGATGTGCAGACCTCATTTCTTAGGCAAGTAAACTGTGCAATGTCTTGTTTTAATATTGATGACTGCTCTGCCAGTCTGCCTGAGTTGTCATTTTTTTGTATTTATCATAAAGCAGGCACTTTCATGTTTTTGTAGTTGTGTGACACAGAGTCATTTGTTTCTTGCAGCTGTCATCGTCTCGGAAGCAGGCACTCATGCTTGGAGACCTGCAGAGCACGAACTGCAGCATGTATGCCGAAATAAACAGCTATTGCCTATTTCAAATAGAACCAGTGTAAGGCAAGGCCCCTTTTTTGCTGTACTGTGCTTGCAAATTGCAAAGCAATGATAAGACACAATGTAGAAAGAAACATTCTCTTTTATTTGGCGGACATCAGAGTGGCACCAAAAAAAATATTGAGCAGACCCAAGTCAGTCACTACACTAAGCAGCTCCACTGCAATTCACATGACCTAAGAATCCCAGCCATACAACCGAATGATTATTCGTATAAGTGACGATCAGATCATTCTTCACTTGAATGCCACGGAGCACTGTTCAGTAACAGCAGTCAGTTTGTGTCCCTGCAAGCAGGAATATTAATTCGTGTATTGGTTATTGGTGAGATAACGAAATTTATAGTTTTCTGGCCCATCAGATGTTTGAATCAGAAATAACTTCTCCACATACGTACACTTTGTCAGCGGTACATGCAGGATGATTTGCGGTGGCCAGAGACTTTTGAGTGGGACTTCGGTATCAATGGAGGTATAATGTGTGTGCATGCTTCAGTACAGGGGAGATTGGAGGCAGCATCAAGGCAACCTATAGGCACTGTGTGAAAAGTCTTGAAAGCTATGCGATTTGCTAATGCTCTTCTGCACTTGATAGAATACTTTCCAGGTCTAATTTCAATCAGAAAAGAAATTTAGTGTTTTCTCATGCTACCTTGACATGCAAACAAGTTTTTGTCATGTAGGAGGAGGGGGAGGTTAGGTTAAACTACAACACAATTTATCTATAAGTTTTTCAGCGTCCTATTTCATGTGTGGTACACTTTCTTTAATTTGGCTTGCTGACCTGGTAGTCGCATAGTCTTGGGCCAGGGATGGCTGGATGGGAGAAGACAATTAGGTGTACTGTTTATTGTTTAATATGCGCTTGTGTGCGATAAGATGTAAAAATAAAAAAACAAGTGATATTTTTATGCTTTAAGCATTTTGCAGAGTGAAGTAAAGTTATAACGATTTTTTTTTCTCTAAGAGATGAGAGAAGATGGTGTTGCTTGCTCATAATGTTGCTGGGATACACTAGTACCTAGCTCATAACTCTTTAGTGCAGTGAAGATCACCAGGTAGAGACCACATCAATTTGTAAGAGTTATGAATCTTCAGCATGAAAGTAAATTAGTGCGTTTTTTTATTGGATACGTTCCCCTTTTGGAAAGTTCTGTGAACAAACTGGAAATTTGCAAAAGGAACAAATAATAATTTGTAACAAGCATGCTATCAACACAACTAATGTAGAAGCAGAATTTAGTCACACTACATACCAATAAGGAGTGTGTAGGTGTGAGAACGTTGCTGATACTTTACTTTTCCACCTATGACAAAGGAAAAAGTATACTCCAGTAATTCAGATGAGAACACAATTCTTGTTACACCAGGTGTGGCGAGCCCGGGAGACAGCAAGAGCCGCAGGAGTCCTGGACTAACGGCGCCTCCCACACAAGCAGAAAGACACCTGCTTTTCCTTTCTTTTTTTTAATAAATGTTTTTCCTTCTCCTTATAATGTTCTTTAACGCAATGGTTTACCTGACTTGGAGGCAGTTTTATCTCGGGAGCTCCTATCTGAACACATGGGAAAAGTTTTTCTCTGAAGACAGCATTGGAATTCGATGAGGTTCGTTACATGTAAAAAAAAAGCTGAAATGTAGCGACTGTTTTAGGGGGCAATTTTTTGTGGCAGGAAATTTTGAAAATTTTTAAATATAAAAAGACTTCCGTATGAAATTTACAACTTGATACAAAAGCTATGATATTGTAAACTTCGTGCTTATATTTTTTAAGCTTACTGACTCTCAGCAATTTTTCCTAAATATTCAAGGTCCTAAATCAAAATTATGCAGCCTAGAATGACTAAAATTTAACTTTTTCTCTCAAATGCAACAAATTTCATTGAAATGATTCCAGTAGTTGTCTCAAAAGCATTTCTGCATTTTACATGTATTTTAATAAAAAGATTAGAGTTGGCACTGAACTAATACATCCTCCTCAAGGTAAGCACATCATTTCTGGCCGTAAGGCCAGTTATCAGTCGACACTCTACACTATTAAAGAGAATTGTCTTTTTTTTTACACTTTTCCAGCAATTCCAACTTGGTAGCATGCTTAACTGAATGCAGCTAGGAAGAAGGAAATTTGACAATTTTTAGTTTACGTGCAGAATTATTGCATTTGTATGTCACTGAATTTTGGCCTTCATGAGCATTCATATCCTTGAATTTTCTTTCATTGTTGCATCGAACATTTTGTACAATACCTGAAGCAGCCATCAGGCCACCAAGCAACGTAAGGGCAAATAAGACCTTCATGTGGAAGCACTTAAAAGGTCTGTTCAATTCACCTGCACAACTGTGAACTAATTAACGGAGGTTCAAGAGAAGTTCAGAAATTGTGCAGCTTGTTTCTGCGGTGCAGGCACAGTGCAACACTCGAAACGAATGCCAAGGTGCAGATGCGGTGCAGGCGTTATGTTATGCCCGATTAATGTGCACAGGGTGCATACATTTGAAAGATCATGAACTACAAGTATTATCAGCTTGTGGGCCTAACTACAAACCACACTTGTAGACACATCAGACGTGCGTAAGCGGGCTTTTAATGGCGCTTGCGCCCATGTGCTGGATTGTCTGCTGCAGTGCTGCGTCGCACCTGTACGCCTGCACCAAGTCTGCACCGACAGCGGAGTAGGTGCAGCAAAATCATGAACCAGCCCTGCACCTTTTGGAACGAACGGAGTGGTTCAGCGCGCGCCATTGCTGCACCATTCGAACGATTGATACGGTGAAAACACCTAGTGAGCTGGTTCAGGCGGTGCAGGCGAATTGAACGCACCTAAAGTAAAGCACATTCAGGGGCGCTATAACATAAAATGATTTCAAACTGTTTTGATTCCAATTTTCTGACATCAAATTTACGTAACCACCGGCGCAAGCATCGGGCGGTGTCCTGCAGCGTGGTCTGAACAACCCAATCACACTCTCCTCGTTTATAGGAGGTCACCTTTGTTCACTTTCAAAACCAATAACATTGCCTACACTCAGCGGTTTTTCTTCTCTAATTCGCTGACAAGAGGCGAGGAGTACGGTCTAGTGGAGAGGGTTTCGATGGGGTTGAGCCAGCACAGTGAAAATAGATAACCGCATTAAGAGGGTGGTGCTGGCTTCTCCAATTGGTCTGCTTCACCTTACTTAGCTTGTGGTGGCTGGTCGAAAATCGCGGCGGCTTGCAACAGAAGGATAATAATGCCGCTAAAACGGATCCTCAGCAAGGAAGAGTTGGCAGAGCGATGCTGTATACATGCCGCAAGGGCTCGATAACGCTTTTCTGCCATGCAAAAAGGTTTATCATGTGCAAATAAATACATGCTGACCGGCAGGTGTGAGTAGCGAGGGCCTGCGCGATCGGTGGGCAGCCATCTTCTATTCCTTTCAGAACGGGGCAGTCTCTGGCTATTAAAAAAAATTTTCAGTTTTGTTCAGCATAATATTGCATTTTTTTTCGTGTACATGTCTGATGCAATGAGTTTTTGCGGTTTTGTGAGGTCGCGTGACAGACAGGCGAGGTGGGTGTTGCCAAAAAACATTGAACCAATAGCAGAGGGCTAATGGTGAAAAGGCGTTGAATCAGGAATAATTATTTTTCTTTTGTGCAGTTTAGTCATTCATAATCAGTGTGTACATGTATATCAGATGGAGAGCCATCACGGTTTTCGTGATGTCGTGTGACAGACTGGTGAAGTTTTGGAGTGGCCTGAAAAAGTTTTGACCAATCGTGGTGGGCTGATTGCAGAATTGGAATAGAAAAGTTTGGAATCATTTTATGTTATAGCACCCCAGGATTCTTCAAGGGGCCATAGAATGTAGACTTCCATGCAAAGATGGCCAACCTCACAAGGTTCACACGGCTGACGTAATGAAGTCAACCTGCTGACCTCAACCTCCCAAAGTGATGCGACATTGGTTGGCTGTTAAACGTTTTTAGCAATGGCAATGGCAACCTCATGGACAACTTTGAGGTTGAGTGAGGTCGAATGCTCGGTGAGGTTATATTTCACAGCAGCTGATGTGCACATTTCCACCTCATGAATAAATATGTGGAAAGTTTTACGATTTTACTGATATGAAGTGGTAATTATTTAATACAATAGCCCTAGGCAGGAATATGGAAGTGGGCTTCACCCTAAACCACCTGAGGCTTTGTTTTCAATTTGTATAGACAGCTCTCATCACATATGAACCATAGGTGTACATTTCTTTTGCTTTACTTCAGATGTGTGACACCACCGCAGTTGGATATCTTTCATCGGCGTGTATCCTCTGACCTTACTTTTAGAAGACAGTGAGTGCCATGCCAAACTTCTTCCTCGTCGAGTATTCCTGCTGTAAACTAACAAATGACAGTTGCTGCCTCTCATTCATGTTGGGCAAAGACACCTAGCCAGAATCTTGGTACTGAATAATGAAACTACGCAAGACAAACATTCTTTTTCTGGTATGTTGCCTGTAGGCAAAAATTGTCAATAAAGAGTTAATGAGAAAGAAAAACTGAAATACAGTAGAACCTCGTTGATACGATCTTCACAAGAAGGGGAAAATAAAATGTATCATAGGAAAATCGTATCATCCAACATATCCAACCAAATCGGATTTTCGGGAAAAGAAAAAAAACATTTCGAAAAACGTATTAAGCAGAATCGTATCAAGGTTCCACTGTATAAAAAGAAACGACACTGAAATTGGCTATAGAAAAGTTAGTAAATTACTAACTGCGTTCTGAAGCTTGTCACAATCTTTTCTAGAGTTTAGAAGTCTAGGACCTTGATTTAACCCAAGAAATGAATAGTCAAAAATATCATGTAAATACCCCTTTAACGTTCAACATCTTGAGACGTATTTCTGCACATTGAGACGTAATATTTACTGAAGCCATAAGACTCTTAACAAAGCACGTTTCACAGTCTTGCAGGCAAACCGAACATTTACAGTGGTGCACCTTCAAATGGTGCAGTCAATTCTATGGACCTAGTGCTTGCATCTTGCACACCTGCTCAAGCCAGAGGCAGGAAATTAGGACAACCTCCAAAACCTTTCAATTATCTCTTTCTGAAAGAGAGAAGTGTGTTTTATCCAGCAATTCTTGACATAGCCAGACGGGTCTAAAGGTAAATTGACAACTATGTTCCTCACGAAGGCCTGATTCACACAGGTGTTATCGGCCCCATCCTGGTACACGCGTTTGTCAGGACAGAGCATTTCCTTGCCGATTTCTCCGCAGAAACGACGCTATCGACATTTGCTGATGCTCTAAACATCATCAGTATCCTATGTTAGAGGAGGAAATGGTGTGAAAACCCTCTATTTTCACAGATACAGGTTCCGTAACATTTGGTGCCGAGACATGACAGGATGGGTCAAATGTGTGAACCAGAATTAACTTACAATGGCACTTGAACATAAGATAAGTTAGAGAAACATTGCTGTAAACAGATGGCAACACAGGTGAAACATTTTATATGATGCCAAAGACAGACACCATTGCTTGCAGTGCTTCAGTAGAATCACAAGGTGAGATTTTCAAAATCATAAGCTGGAATCTAAACCGTGCAAGGCAAGCAAAGCCCACCTGCCAACTGTGTTCACAGCAGCCTACACATATTGTCAACCCATGTGACGTTTCTGTGGCCAACATACCATGGCGGTTGTGCCAGGATGACTGTGGACGCAGATGGCAACGTGCCCAAAGCATTCTCGCCTTGAGCTAGCATTGCAGATGCAGCCAAGGAGCACCTGCTGCATAAATCAGTCTTGCGTCTGGAAGCGTCCGCAACCTCCATGAAAGTGTTACAGAGGAAAAGAGATGCACCAAATATATTTACTGAATATTTACAAAAACTGTAGCAGCTGACAAGATAGTAGTTAGCACTCAAAATCCAAAAGTGTTCCCTTTTTCATCAGCCTTTTAAAATATGCTCTCTAGATCACTAGACCTTGTCTAAAGCAAGAACAATCGATCGATACTCTTCAAAAAAAGACAATACAGCACTGACATGGGTACTCACATGAATGAGCCCACTTCATGTGTCGACCACTCGAATCTGTTTTAAACACAGGCCTATTTCCAAAGCTCCAACTGCAGTGCACTTGCTTTTATGAGATATGTAAATTAATTTGGGCTAGTTGATTGGTCTTAAACAAATGCAAAGTGCAAAACAAAATATAGATGGAAGTGACAATGTGGACAGAACCGTCTTCCAACTGTTTCTATTAGAGCAAAACCTCCCTATAGCGAAGCAACATATAGGGAACTGACAGTTAAAGTGAAAAAAGTGCCAGTCCCGATTACACTCCTTTAGGCATTCACATATTTTTCAATGATATCCCATTCATGCACTGCGTGCACAAGAGACTATTTAAATATGACAAGCCTTTGGTGTAACTTAGAATGATCAGGGGTTCCCTGCAGTGCGATTAGGTGACAAGTTTGGTTCAGTACATATTGATTGGTTTCATTGCATGGTATTTATATAATTGTTATTTTTACAAAATATTTCGCCTACTGCCTAATGCGAAATTTGAGTGCAGCTCTATACATGTTTCCATTTCGTAATATATTGGCTAGCATGGACAATCTGTCTCGTGTGACACTTCGCAAACAAAGCGAAGTGTGGCGTGACTGCATTGCTAATTGGAAGACCACGAGAGCAGCACATGGGTGATGCGTGGGCGCAATTCACAGCAGCTGCCGCAGACAGACCTCTGGTCATGCAGCGCTTTTTTTCCATACAGATGATGTGCACTAGTGTGGTAGAACGGCATCCAAGATTTTCCTTCCTAGGAAACATCTAATGAAGCAATAGCTCCTAAGAAGGCCACTATCCAAAATAATCAAGAAAGGAATAGCGAAAAATGTCACAGAAAATCACATCAAACTAGGTCAGAGCATCAAAAACTGACCAACATTCTAGGCCTTGCTCTTGGAAAAAGTCTTGCAGCAAGGTTAATTGAGCACAAATGATATGCAGATATTCTATGGAGTGATGTCAAGGCTCAAACACTGAGCTCTGCTCTTCTGCAGGACCTTGGTGATGCACATTTTAAATGCCATTCTTCTGGTTACTATGGTTTCCAGGAAAATTGGTCATCCTTAAGAGGACAGGACACCACCATATTACATTTTCAGGCATATTACTTGCGCTAGCAGACAAAACAATTAAGGTCTACTAACAATGAACATTTGCGGCAGGACACAATAGCAATAGCAGTATTTGGCAGGATGTTTAGACAACAGACTAAAAAGAGTGGACTGGAGGTGAAAGCAGTTCTTGTGGGGAAGTATTTAGCTCGGCTTTAAACAGTGCATTGCTTGCATATAGGGTAACATACTTGTCATGTGCAAGTTTGTAACAGTGTACTTATGATGGAAAATTCTGATCAAAACAACACCGTGACATGGTGAGGCAAGTGGGCAACACAGTGGTTTTAAAGCATTGTTTCGTGCTGAGTACTAAGTAGCAAGTTTGGTATTCCCGCAGAGCAGCCAGGTTAATAAGATAAAAAATGGCAATAAAATGTCAAACCAAGTGACAAGGCATGAAGCAAGACCTATAAAGTTTCAAAGTTCTTTGAGTCGTGTGTGCACCTTGTTGGCAAATGTGTGAACTTTCGACGCAGAAAAAATGTTGTCATTGGAAACAACTTGTCAAAGATAATCACTTCTTTATCAACAAAGCGAGATTTTATCACACAAGAGTTCAAAAAAGCCTCCTTAAAAAATGAGAAACACCAGTAATTTTGACCTTCTCTTACATTGAACACCCTGTGATTAAACTGTCTATGGCATCTCTAGCATGTCATGCGGACCAACACCTAGGCAAGAGACAATGCCAGCAACTGGTGCAGAATAGGTGAAAGCAGAGAAAACAGTAATGGCACGAAACAGGCTGTAGCATTACAAAAAGAAAATGCGCAAGTTTGATGACAAATGATAAAAAAATACAATTCAGAGCCCTTCCACTATGTGAAGATGGAAGGCCACCTGAAGCTGTACTTGTTGACAAGTGTATTGAGGCATATATGGTTAATTGCTATATTGAATAAAAAAAGAAACATACACACAACTTCGTTATCTTTGCTTTTCTATTTACTTTGTCACCATGGTAACCATTGCTTCGTGGTCACTGTGATATACTGCCATTGGTCGCGGATGCTTTCGTGCCCATTCCCACTTCTGTTTGCAAAGGTGATCCTCACGGGCACGCTGTTCTTCATCGGTCACAGAGCAGCTATCCGACATTATGGATCTGCAGACAAGACGGGTCTGGCTATAGCAGCTGCCCATTGCCTTCACGCTGTTTCTCACACCGGTGCTCTTAACATGCACATTGTTCTTTTTCAGTACGGACTAGACGTGTCCTGGCCATAGCAGGATCAAAGGATAACGCCGCTAGAGCGATGCCGACTTCACGAGAAAACGAGGCACAGACATTGGTGGGTACACAATGACATTTTATTATTCTGCCATCCACTCCCGAGCCACTGAGCACTGCTGGCGCACAGCAGGCTCCTGGCTTTGATGCAGACAGAGTAACGTGTGGTGAGGAATTAAGTGTGTTCTTTGTTTCCACTTCTGCATTAATTTTGTGGAAGTGCTGGAGGGTCAAGGCTTTATACAGCTATTAATTTATGTATGTGGTCTAATAAACCATTGCAAAGTGAATGTGTGGCATCAGCAACAGATAGCCAGGCACTATCACAAAACGAAGCAATATAATGCTAGGTTGTCGAAAGTTGCAGGCTCTGGAGGAGAGAGAGAAAAGGACAAGACTGCATCGATCAATTGGACATGACAAAAGGCATGCACGGTATGTTGAGCAAGAAGTGGACAGAAAGAGTACAAGGAAACGCTAGAAGGAGAACAGTCTGACAGTGTGTGAAGGCAGGAGCATCACATTAAAAAAAATTGGAAGAAAGTAGCAAATGAACGGGGGATCAGATGCCAAGGAGCAAGCATTTTCTGCTAGAAATGTTATTGCTGTTGTGCCTCAGCCCTGGTGCTGCAAATGGAAGAAACAAGTACAGTACAAGTTGAGAAAGTGTTGTGGCAAGAGTAAGCGGCATTAGATCGGTGCGTCATCAAAATGATAGAATTCGCAGTGCTCATCTTCACTCAACAAAGTGTGGCAACCTGTGCTACTGGAAGTGTGTAAACTATGTCGAGATGAAATGTACAATCAGCCAGCTCTTCCAGATTCAGAAAAGACCTAAGACCAGAGGAAAATTTCAAAAATTACAAGACGGCAACCTGATTTGATAAATCATATTTTGGATGTTTCCAGTAGAAGCACTTGCACCAACGGAAACTAGGCTGCATTAAAGGTTGGACTTGAGAAAGGGAATCAACACTAGACCAATGATAAATGCAATTCCACTACATGGATGACTTGCCTTGTATGAAAACACTCTTTCACCTTTTGCTCTCCTGTTCGCCACGTAAGCATTGCGGATTAAGACGAAGTCGCACTGTTTGGTGCAATGCGTTTGTCACTGGCTGATCACAAGTTAATCGCTGTCATTGTAGTGTAATGAGCATTAAAAAGTTCTATTCAGCTCCTACTTTGTGACTAATGAACCGGCTGTGCTTACATAGGTGCGGATCCACCTCCAGAGGGTAACCACTGAATTGCATCTTTTCTTTTTTAAAGGAGCGTGGAGGCCTGCATTAATAGTGTTTTTTCACTGACTGCACATATGTTACCAGGCTTTTTATTAATCTTTTAAATCACCCACACAGGCGTACGTTATCCTCTTCATTTAGCAAAGAGTGGTAAACATCGACAAAATGATGCAGCTCAAATAGCTTGAAGGTGTATGCATTTTCTATCCGCAGTGACGGACAAGATGGCTCGAGCGTTGCATAATGCCGTTTGCCTAAAGCCAGCTTCGCCGCAAGGCAACAATGTCGCGCAATCAAGCATACGCTGTGTATTGCGGCTCAGTATACCAAGAGTGGAAAGCGGCCAGTCAGAGGATACAGTGTGATATACGTGCGCACCTGCCGCCACGTCTCCTGTCGCAGTACAAGCACGGAGACGCCGAACAAGTGTACTGGCAGGCCTTCAGAGCTATTTCGCACGCGGTTGTAGCGATCTGAGCCCTTGTTTCGCCCACATAGAGCGCCCCGTATATGAGCTAGACATCGTAGCAGCCGGCATTATTAACTAGCCAATATCAGTGTTACTGCACAGCTTTCACAAAGGTCTACTGCAATGATATTGCATGACGATCATTTTTCTTTAGCATACATTTCTTCCGTATTCGTCCGCAGGGTGTAGTGTTTTGCCAGTGTGTCTGTACAGCTCTCACAACGATCTACGGCTCAGATTCCATGGCGACGCAAGTTTTAGTACTTACACATACAGAGTAAAAAATTTCCATTCCTACGAATCTCCAAGTGTGTTGTATGCTCAGTTACATTAAGAACTAATGCATCGGCACGGCAGTTGAATTCGTAAACTGTTTCCGTTCCCACGATTCCCCTGAAGTGTGTGGTATGCTGACCTTGATCAACGACACTAATGAACAATGCATCGGCACGACGTAATGCTTTGCCACTAAAGTCATCCGAGAAGACACCTCACTTTCAAACGTATCCCCTCGCGACTATAAAATTTAATATGCTACCATCGCAACAAAATAGCAACAAACTCACCTCGGACGCGGCTTTTTCGTCTCGCCGGCCACGAATCCTGTCGATTCTGTGCTGCAAGCTCGGCTAGGGACAAACGGAGCCAACAACTTTCTTCCCCGTAGTACCTAGGCGAAGAGAAATTTTGAGCACCGAAAGTCCCCACATTTCTCTCTCGCAACTACTGCTTCTCGCGCCTGCGCAGAAACAGCCGTGAAATCCAATTTCGATGTGCTCGTCTGCTGAAAAAAGCGCAACAGCGCCACCGGCGGCGGCTACTGACGTTTACTTCAACCGGCCCATTGCCTCTCCTATAGAGTTTCCTACAAACATTACTAGAGGGAACTCTGGCGCTGCAGTCGTTGTCCTACCATGGGAATGATGGGAAGTACATGGATTTGTCTGATCTTCGTGCTTATTGATTCAGACATTCTTGTGGCTTTGTATATTACGCTATATAAATCTTATTGTCGTAAATTTCAGCGCAATCTTTATTCTTCGAAGTACAGAAGACTCCGGGAACGCGTACAATTGCTATTAATTGCAACGATGGAGCTTGTCTATGTGCCCAAATCGAAACGCACCAAGCGTCTCAAAGCACTGGCATGCCCTCGATAAATTCATAAGTGCGTTTCATTCGCTTGTCAATACATGCATCTGTGGCTTAATGGTTTCAATATAGGGCTTCTGTACTAGAGTCCCTGTGTTCGAATCCTGCCATCGGGCTATTTTAATGATGTTTATTTATATATTTATTACGCAATAAACTGTTGAAAATGACGAGTTTACAAAGTCACAAATCCGTTTGAAGCCAAAAAGGACGAAGTTTATGCACATCCATGTACTTCCCATAATTCCCATGCTGGGACAACCGCTCCCATTGTAGCTCACGTAGACACTAGCGCCTGAGTTCTCTCTAGTAATTTTGTAGGAAACTCTATGGCCTCTCCCTCTTGCTCGCGCCACTAGGACATTATTCTAGTACACTATAGGTTACACCCTGTTTCACAGTCGCTCACAAGAAATCCAAGAAATGTCGAAAACACACTACCACCGTTTTTTAATAATCCAACGGGAGCCAAGCCAAATCAGTATTAGTTGGCTATTTAGGTGAACGCAACGCACCCGTTCGAACAGCAGAGCATCGCCGTCGATAACAGAAAAAGGAGGAAAGCAAGAACAAGAGCTCGCCATGCAATAGGCTACATAAACATGCAGGGCGGCAGAAGAAAGGAAAAGTGGGCAGAGATTGAGGAGCTGTTACATAGAGAACAAATAGGGGTGTATGCGGTTATAGAAACGCACCTTAGAGACTCAGAAGAGCCGCCAGTTATTGAGAATTATGTATGGGAAGGGTGCAACAGAACTAAGTCGGAAAGAAAGGGAGGGGGAGTCGGAATTCTCATCCATCAGGGAGCCAAATGGAAAAGAGTAAATTCACAATGTCAAGAGCATCTTTGGTTATCAGGTACAATGAGGGGGAAAGAAACTTGGCTGGGAGTTACGTATTTGTGGACCGGAAAAAACTGCACAGAGAAGAATAAAGAGTTAGTGGAATGCATAAGCGCTGATATTAAGGGTTTCGGGAATGGTGCTGAGATTGTCCTATTAGGTGACATGAATGCCCACATACAGGATTTAGATGGCTATACCGACAATAACGGGAAGTCAATGCTAGACCTTTGCGAGCAACATAACCTCGTCATCGTGAATACAGGGCCTAAGTGTGAAGGACAGATCACGTGGGAAGTGGGAAAACGGCAATCGACCATTGATTACTGTCTGATGACAGAAGGAATTCATGATAAGTTGAGAGAAATGGTCATCGATGAGGAATGGTTTAGCAGCATAGGGAGTGACCACAAACGCATCATTTTGAAAATGGGATATGTAGTTGGGAAAGAGAGCAGGGAAAGTATAATGGCCAGTCCAAATTTGAACGCTGAACAAATAGCAAATATAGTCACAAGAGTTGAAGAACTTGGCAAGTGGCCAAGTAAGGAGTGGGAATATGGTGAGCTTCTAAGTGTAATAACGACAGAAATACGTAAAGAGAAACAACATGTTCGTTGGAAAGGAAAAAAGAAACCGAAAAGCTGGTGGAACAAGGAGATACGAGAAGCGATCGCCGAACGACAGAAAGCATCTCGAGAGCACAGGCAGGCAAAGAAGGCGCAGTTGCCACAGGATGAAGTAACCAGTAAATGGGAAATATACCGGGAGAAAAAGTCTATGGTTCAAATACTGGTGCAAGCAAAATTAAAAGGTGAAAGTGAACGTTGGTTGTAAGAAATACGTGAGAAAAAGAAGGCCGCACCTAGAATATTTTGGAATCACATAAAATTAATAGGCAGGAAGTCAGCAACAATGCAACAACATATCTTAGACGAAGATGAAAACAGACTGGAAGGAGAAGCGGCAATTAATTACATCCGAAACCCAACAGCCGAATCCTTCCAAGGCAATGACGACGAAGTACTTGAGGAAAAAAATAGCATGAAAGAGACCCAAGTGGAAAAGGAGCTGGTGCTGACAAATTTAAACTGGAAGAAAGCGGAAGAGAAAATTCCTAAGCGCACAGCCACAGGGCTAGACGAGGTTCCCGTTAGGCTGACAAATGAACTGGGACCAAAAAGTAAGGAAGCTCTGGTGAAAGCAGTGGAAAAAATTTTAAGAGATAGACGAATACCAGACAGTTGGCGACAAAGTAGAATGAATTTAATTTGTAAAGGTAAGGGGGAGAAAGACAGAATTCACTCGTATAGACCGTTGACCATTACATTGGTAATATACAGGCCAGCAATGAAGGCAATCAAATTAAAGCTTCAAGCATGGACAGAGAATAATGGCATTTTGGGAGAGCTTCAGAATGGTTTCAGAATAGGTAGGCGTTTGGATGACAACTTGTTTGTTCTTACTCAGTGTATTGAAATATCAAAAGCAGAAAGCAGGCCGTTGTATGTGGCGTTTTTAGACATTACAGGAGCCTACGACAACGTGGACCGCAACATATTGTGGGATATCCTGGAAGGGGAAGCCTTAGGTAACGATTGTATACAGCTTTTGAGAGAGATTTACCTAGAAAATACCGTTTGCGTTGAATGGGAAGGGATGAGAACCACGGGTAAAGTTCAAATCAACAAGGGACTGAGCCAGGGGTGCCCTTTATCCCCGCTGCTGTTTATGATGTACATGGTGAGGATGGAGAGGGAGCTAGAAGGATGTAATATCGGGTTTAATCTCTCATACAAACAGGCAGGTACAGTAATAGAGCAGCAACTCCCAGGTTTATTTTATGCGGACGACATTGTGTTGCTCGCTACCAAGCAAAGTGATTTGCAACGTCTGGCTAATATCTGTGGACAGGAAGGCAACAATTTAGGTTTGAAATTTAGTGTTAGAAAATCAGGTGTTATGGTATTCAATGAAATCAGTGAACAGACAGTGAAGATACAGGGCCAAGAAATACCTCGGGTAACAGGATATAAATACCTTGGTATATGGATAAATGAAGGCAATGGATATATGGAAGCACAAGAAAAAATAACAGTCAAGGGGAAGAGAAATGCAGCCATAATGAAGCACACAGCGCTATGGGGATACAATAGGTACGAGGTCCTCCTAGGTATGTGGCAAGGTGTAATGCTTCCAGGACTTACTTTTGGAAATGCGGTTGTTTGCTTTAAATCAGGGGTACAATCAGGGCTCGACGGGAACCAAGGGCCAGTGGGTCGCCTCGCATTGGGCGCTCACGGGAAGACTACAAATGAAGCTGTGCAGGGGGACATGCGCTGGACTAATTTTGAAGTGAGGGAAGCTCGCAGTAAAATTGAGTATGAAGAACGGCTGAGGAATATGGACGAAAGTAAATGGGCTGGGAGAGTGTTCAGGTATCTGTACAGGCAAAACATTGATTCGCAGTGGAGCAAAAGAACTAGGAAGCTTACCAGCAAGTATGCGGCCTGTGGGGTGGGCAGCACAGCAACAAAGAAGGTCAAGCGGAAAGTTAGAGAGGCTGAATTAATCTCATGGGTGGCGGCAATGGAAAAGAAACCTGCCATGAGTAACTACTTGAGAGGAAAAAACGAAATCAGGAAAGAAACCATTTATGACAACTCAAAGGGAAGCTCATTACTTTTCGAAGCGAGATATGGATGCCTTAGAACACGCACCTATAAAGCGAGATATAAGAAGGAAGAAGAAGCATGTGCTTGCTGCGGTAAAGCTAGGGAAACGACGGAGCATATTTTATTAGAATGTGAGGACGTCTACCCAGTGGTCGATTTAGGCACCACTGACCTCCTTGAAGCCCTTGGGTTCAGCGGGAACAGTGGTAAAGCAAACAGGTCCGCAATAGACATTAGTAAGAGGCGATTCAAGGATTGGTGGAAGAAAAGTAGGGAAACGACAAAAGACGGAGACGTACAAAACCACAGTTCGCAATAGGGGATCAGAAAATTTGGACGTGTTAGTTCATAGTGTTTTTTTTTCTTTTCTTTTTTCATTGGTTAACCTAGTTAGGATATCAGGCAGCATAGTAGCAAGAGTTTGGTAGCGCAACCCACAGCCCTGTTCCAAAGGGGACGCTCATAACATCCATCCATCCATCCTAGCTGCAAGTGCAAAGGGTGATAAGCGGGTAGCAGTCGGGACGTTCCCAGGCAGGACAATGGACGCAGTAGTGAGAGAAACAAAAAGCGAGCTTTCTGAGAATGTTGAAGAGCGCAATTTGGTAGTGGTAGCGGCGGGGCTAAATGATGTGTTGAATGGTGAAGCTGCGAAAGTAGTGGAAAGATTAGCGGAGGGAGTTGACGATTTAAGGGCGATAGCACAGCAAGCCCAGATCGTGGTATGCACAGTGCCGGAGGAGCAAGGAAGGAACGGAGCAATTGCCAAGGACGTTGTGGCTGTAAATTGTGAAATAAGAAAGCTAAGCCAGGAGAAAGGATTTGAAGTGGCAGACATAAACAGAGAAGTGCATAGAGCAGGCTTTGGCGGAGGCTCTACACGAGATGGCATCCACTTTAATGGAAGGCTAGGAGCCGAGATCGGCTGGCGCCTGGCAGGTCGGGCAGTAGCTTTTATAGGGGGTCCACTGCGCCTCAGGGCGTAGGGGTAGGTAGAAAGTGTAGAAAGTGCAACAATAGAGGCTGACGCCAATAAAATGGCCACTAGGAGGTCCAGGAAGAAAACTACAAATAAATTTAACACCAGGATCAGGTACATAAACATGCCAGGCGGTAGAAAGAGAGCGAGGTGGTTAGAAATAGAACAGCAGTTAAAGGACGAAGAAGTAGGCGTATACGCGCTATGCGAAACACACCTCAGGGATCTACAAGACCCACCGCTTATTGAAGGCTACGTCTGGGAAGGGAGAAATAGAACAACAACGGAGAGGAAGGGAGGAGGAGTAGGTATGCTCACACACCAAGGAACAAATTGGCAAAGAATAAAGTTAACTTGCAAAGAACATGTCTGGGTATCAGGCACGATTGCCGGTAAAAAGGCATGGCTAGGAGTAGTTTATTTATGGACAGGGGACAAATACAGGCAAGAGAACAAAGATCTAGTGAAGTGTCTCGATGACGATATAAAGCAGTTGGGAGAAGGTGCCGATATTTGTCTGCTGGGTGACATGAATGGCCACATTGAGGATCTGGATGGATACACAGATTGTAATGGGAAGTTGATGCTAGACTTCTGTGAACGACACAACCTAGTTATAGTAAATAGAGAAACCAAGTGTGAGGGACAAATCACGTGGGAGTCCCGTAACAGACAAACGACCATTGACTACTGCTTAATGTCGCAGGGATCGTATAGCAAGCTAGCAATAATAGAAATAGACGAAGAGGGGAAGTACAGCCTCGGAAGTGATCATAAGCGTATTAGTCTACAGTTGGGAGCCCTACTCAAAAGAGAAATACAGGGAAGCCAAAAAGAGTACGCAAAATTAAATGACGCGCAAATAGCGCAAATAGCGGCTGGCATAGAGGAAGCAATAAAGAAACATCCCATAGAAAGGTGGGATTATAATCAGTTAGAACTACTCATTAGTACAAAAATAAAAAAGGTAAAAGGAGTAAACCGCTGGAGAGGAAAGGGGAAGCCACGAAGTTGGTGGAATAAGGAAATTAGAGAGGCCATCGAACAACGACGGTGGGCATCTCGGGAACACAGAGAAGCAAAGAGGGCGCAGTTAACTGAAGAGGAAATAGGCCAAGAATGGGAATATTATCGACAAAAGAAACAACAAGTGCAGGTCCTCGTCCAGGCCAAAATAGAGCAGTACTCTGATCGCTGGCTGGCTGAAGTTCGCGATGCAACTAAAGGCGAGTCAGGAAAATACTGGAACCATATAAGCTGGCTGGGTAAAGCTAATCACAGAAAAGAGCAACAGATTCACGATGCCGAAGGAAATCGTTTAGAGGGAGATGACGTTGTGAACTACATTGGTTCAGTTATAGCAGAGTCATTTAGGAACGACGATAGGGTAATCGCCCCAAGTGAGGGAGCAGCACAGAATAGCATAGTAGAAAACAGCTTAGAATTGACCAATCTTAACGGGAAAAAGGCGGAAGCAAATGTTCCAAAATGCACGTCCGCGGAGATAGAAGAAATTCTAATCAAGTTAATTAATGAACTTGGCCCAAGAAGCAAGGAAACGCTGATAAAAGCATTGGAGGCAGTCATAACAAATAAGCAAATTCCGCACAGCTGGAAACAGAGTAAAATCAATTTGATTTATAAAGGGAAAGGTGATAAGAAGAACATAAAATCTTTCCGACCAATTACAATAACATCAGTTATATATAGGCTGGCGATGCAGGCGGTGAAATTAAAAATGCAATCATGGGTAGAAAGTAATAGAATACTTGAACTTCAGAACGGGTTCAGAAGTGCTAGGCGCTTAGATGATAACCTGTTCGTGCTTACCCAGTGCATAGAAATAGCTAAGGCGGAAAATAGACCTCAGTATTTAGCCTTCCTGGACATAAGTGGTGCATACGACAATGTGAACAGGGAACTCCTGTGGAACATATTAAAAGCTGAAGGTATCGGTAATGAGGTAATTGATTTTCTACAGGAACTATATCGAGAAAATAATGTTGAAATAACATGGGAAGGAATCAAGAGTACGACAACTGTCGAGGTTCACAAAGGATTAAGGCAAGGTTGTCCTCTATCACCGCTGCTGTTCATGCTTTATATGATAAGCATGGAAAGAAGGTTACAACGAAGCAATCTAGGGTATAATCTGTCGTACCGATTAGGCGAAAAGGTTGTTGAGCAACTGCTACCGAGTTTAATGTATGCAGACGATACTGTACTGTTAGCAGATAGCCAGGAAGATTTGCAAACTCTGGTTAATTACTGTGGGGACGAAGGAGACAGTTTAGGTTTCAGTTTTAGTGCACCTAAGTCCGGTGGGATGTTTTTAAACGATACAACTGATCAGGAACTTACAATACAAGGCCACGAAATACCCCGAGTGGCCGAATTCAAGTATCTCGGGGTACGGATAAACAAATAGCAGATGTACACGGAAAAGCACGAACAGTCTCTAATAGCAAAAGGGCGAAGAGATGCCGGGATAATGAAACATAAGGCATTGTGGGGTTACAACAGGTATGAGGTACTGAGAGGCATTTGGAAGGGAGCAATGGTGCCGGGGCTTACTTTCGGGAATGTGGTCCTGTGTTTAAGGACAGAGGTTCAGTCGAGACTAGAAGTAAATCAGAGAGCTGTGGGAAGGTTAGCACTAGGTGCCCACGGGAAAACCACAAACGAAGCAGTGCAGGGAGATATGGGCTGGGCATCATTTGAAGCACGGGAAGCTCAGAGTAAAATCCTATACGAAAAACGTCTGAGGAAGTTGGATGATAACAGGTGGGCAGCTAAGGTGTTTAAATACCTATACAGAAAGAGCGTTGACTCACAATGGCGGAAAAGAACTAGGAAGCTAACCAGTAAGTATGCCATACATGAGGACGAAAAAGGACAGAGCATTAAACGACAGGTTAAAAATGCGGAAAGTAAAAATTAGATAAGTTCAATGGAAAAGAAGCATAGTGTAGAACTATATCGATACTGGAAACAGCAGATCAGGAAGGAAGCGTTTTATGATAACTCAAGAGGCAGTGCCCTACTTTTTGAAGCTAGATCAGGATGTCTTCGAACGCGGAGCTATAAAAAGAAATTTAACGAAGAAGACGACACATGTACTGTGTGTGGTAAATATGTAGAAACAATAGAACACCTCATACTAAAATGTGATGGTATCAATCCCGATGTCGATGCGGCCACAGTCACCCTTCCTGAGGCCCTAGGGTTAAAAATGCGAGCATGGTGGCAACTGCCATCGCCCCGTTTCAAAGGGGATGCTCCTACCTTCCATCCATCCATCCATCCTAGCTGCCGGTGCGCGTTCGGGCTGGCTCAGACACGCTCTGCGGCTGTTTGCTCTGTGTGCTTTCCGAGCCGTGTTACGTTCAACGTGGTCATTCTGGTGAAAAACAGTGAATGTTTTGAAAAAGAAGGCGTCTCTCTGCATGTACTGCACCACAGGATGCACGATGCAGGAAGACGGACTCCCATTGCTACGCTCCGGGCTGCCACAGTGGTTATGCGGGAACATTGATGCAGCAGAAGCAGTGATTCTGAAAACACTGCCAGACCACTCTCCTTGCACTATAGCACCCAGTGACAGCCGCCCAATTTCCTATATCGCTGGTTATGAGCCGAGAAAATGTATTTTAAAGACAGGCTGCGAAGCCTGCCTGAACTTGCTACTGACGGCAGCAGGAAATTTGAGGCTTGCAGAGTTTACCCATGTGAAAGACAACGGTGGTTTGTTATATCCTGCCAGTTTGTGGTCAACTTGGAGAAAGAATTCACAACTTGTTTTAGTCTACTTGAGTTGCACATTTTTAGATGTTGTTAAAGCAAGGCGGCAGCATCAACTTGGCTGCCCTGATCACTGCGAATACTGCGAATCTATGACAGCAGAGCTTACTGCTTTCTAAATAACAACCAGGCTACCGTTCTTCACAAAGATCGTGAATAAGTGTAATGAAAGAAGGCGCCAGGCATCAAAATATATATTAAGCTCAGTCGATGTACAGGTGCTCCCAGAATAATTCGGAACGCTGGACGCGCAGCTGCTCGTCGGCGGAGCGCGCCGGCGGATAAATACAGGCAAGATTTGCGCATGCGCGGTCTCCCTAGCGAGCAAGTTTCGCTCCCTAGTACATCTAGATTGGCGTTGCCTTGCTCCAAGAATGTAGCGCTAGGTGCCCTTTAGCGTTGTGCAATGGGGGCTGGGCGAATTAATGTCTGTAACACAGCATGCATGCACCGTTATCTACAAATAAAGGCACCTGCATTCCTTGCAGCGCATTCTCGCCATGGTCTGCATGCCGTCTGGGAGATAGCAATGCTTTGCGTGATTACGTGCTAGTGGGGCTTCTTGGCTACAACGGCAACGCTGCCTTATTTTTCCACCGTGTTAGCCTGTCCTGCGAAGTATTAGCTCTTAGTAAAATATCTCCCTACTCGTGTTACTACTAGCTTCGCAATACGAGGACAACTTCCACTATTACATGCCCCTCTTAACGGGTGTGTCTGCGATAGTGGCAATAAAAGAGTTCACAAAATGATATAACGCGGCACATTCATTAAGGCCAATTTATGTCAATCAAGGCCAATTTAGTCACTTCATGCAAAAGTCACTCCAATGAACTCTTCACGACACTACTCATTTATTGACGCACCCCGTTACGTGGTTCGTATATATTGTGCGCCAATCAATCACGGAATCTGGACCACTGGTAGCGAGTATCCTTACGTATTGATCGCGAGTCGGCGTTTGTTGGCGAAGATACAGATTTTTTTTTTTTTTGCTCAGAGGAAATGTACAATGATAATCTAGGGTAGGCTGTGTGAGCTGAATGCAGAAAAGTAGTAAGGAGAACATAGTAAATCTAAATAATAGGAAGAACACGGGGTTTATTTTTTCCACAGTAAAAAAAAAGAATCGAAACGTAACTGTTTCGTCTAAAGCGATTGGCGTGTTCGGCTATCAATATCTCCCGAATGCGCCGTCCACGGGAAGCGCAGCTTGTACGCGGCGTGGAATTGACTCGTAGAGCGCATCGACGAAGTCCCTTCTCTCACCAAGGCGCTTCCACTCGCGCGTTATGGCGAGCCAGAGCTCGTCGGCACTGGCCCCTCCCAGATTCAGTTTGGATAAGCTTTCTTTCATCATGCCCCACACGTTCTGCATAACATTGAAGTCTGCACCTTTCGGAGGCCAGTCAAGAACGTGAACCCCACGTTCTTGAAGAAGTTTTGCCACAGCTCTGGCGGTGTGCACCGGGCTCAGGTCTTGCTGGAAGAAGTAGCAGCCATCTTTAAATGGCCCGTCGAGCGCGTATGGCAATAGGTGGTAGTCCAGAATGTCACAGTAAGGTTCAGTTGTGAACGATCGGGACAGTCGGATTAGCGGACCGAGGCCCTCTTTGCTAATTGCTCCCCAAACATACCCAGGCTCGTATCTGCACGAAAAGAAGGGAATAGATAATGGTCTTTTCAGGTGAAATACCTTTTGCGCGTCCAAAGAATTTGTGCTTAAAAGATCAGAAAGAAAATGAAAATACCTGCAGCTATATGGTCTCCATACGCGGTGCTCTTGGTCCCATCTAGATGAAAATGTCGATTCATCTGAAAATATTGCTTCCTTCCATTCTTCAGTCGTCCAGCGCTCATATGCCCTGCAAAACTCAAGGCGCCGGCGTTTTTGGTGCTCCGTAAGGTGTGGCTTTTGTGCCGCGACAAATCCACGAAGACCAGCCTCTCGCACGCGCCTTCTAATTGTTTTCTCACTGGCTTGCAGGTTGAGGGCTGTCTTGATCTGGCGGGCGCTCTGGAAAGGATCAGCAATGGCTGCAGCAACAATAAGAAGATCGGACTCTTCCGATGTGCATCGGTGTCGTCCCGATCGTGCTGCATCTTTGAGTCGGCCATCTTCATCCCTGTAGGCTTGGATTATTCGGTTGACCGCACTTATAGACTATCCTGTGAGGCGGCATATCTCACGTCGAGGTATACCTTGGGAACTGAGCTTAACTATATTTCTCCGCACATTCATCGGCACTCTTTCCGGCATGTTACCTCGATTGTAATAGGGCGGAATTCGCGAAACTGTCGTTGTTTAAATATGTTCGTATCCCTTTATCAATCGAGCCGCCGATATCATTACGGTTGCATCAGACGAAAGCGCCGCCCTTTGCCAGTGCCAGTCACGGTAACCAACCATAAATATTTTTAGCAAATGATAAATACAGCCCACATGAAAAATGAAAAAAAGGGCCAAGCATGCGAGCATGCAGACACGAGCGCTCACGCTCCAACTCGAGTGCATGCGCAGACACAGCTTGTCACAGACACCACCGGCCCAGCCCCCCTTGACAAAACGTTAAGAGGCACCTAGGGCTACCGTTGTGGAGCAAGGCAACACAAACTAGATGCACTAGGGAGCCAACCTTGCTTGCTAGGGAGACCGCGCACGCGCAGACCATGGTACTACTTCTTCCACGGGTGCGCTCCGCCGGCGAGCGGTCGCATGTGTGGCGTTCCGAATTATTCTGGGAGCGCCTGTACCTATAGAACTCCATGCTAAAAGGTGTTTTTGTTGTGTTTTGACAGTAATAGTTACTTATACTGTGATTAGATGTTCGGTGTCTAGGGAAGGTGCACTTTAGGGTTCCTTTATAGCTGTGCCATTTTCATTGTGATTAAACAAGAAAGCACTAACCTCGCTTTCTTCAAGAGTCGCTCTGACAGTATGTGCCGAAGATGCGGCGGATGGCGCATTTCTTAGGAGCTCAAATTTCGGGGAACATATTAAGTTTGTATCTGCCGCAATTGTAGTCAACAATGAATTCCGGGGTTTAATGCGCAAAGCGCACTAACATCTAATTATTAAGCATGCAGTAAAGGGGGAGGGGGGACTTGAATAATTCTGACCACGTGGGGTTTTATAACCGGGAACAACACAGATATTTTTGCATTTTGCCACCATGAAAATGCAGCCAATGAGACCGGTATTTCAGTCAACGCCGTCGTGCTTAGCAACGCAAGGCCGAAGTCGCTACGTGCTTTCGTGTCATTCGTGATAAGCACGCGACTTAAATGGAGTAAATGTAGCTGCATAGAAGCAAAGTAGGCTCAGATATACTGGCTTTCAAGCAGTAGATGAGCAAAAATGAGCTGGCACAGGCGATGCCACAAGCATAATCAAAGCGCCGGACTTCGCTAGCAGACGAAGTTGTCAATGCTACAGTATCGATGTGGCCTTCAAAAACTTCCTTTACACAATACTTTGTTAAATACAATCCTTGTCTGTCATAATGAAAGAAACATGTCCGTAAGAAACGCTTAGAAACACGGACCACCTCAGAAGTAGCGATTTTGAGAGCAGCCGATCTGCTAGAAACGTCAAACCCCTCAATCTCCCAAAGTAGCGCCATTCACTTCCCTCCTCCTCTGCTCGGCGCAGCCTCGACCGCGGCGCCGCCGGTGATGGGCCTGCCGTAGCAGACGACGGCTAACACGCTACGGGAGGAAATCCACAGAAAAGTTCGTTCGAGCCCTGCGGAGCAGTTTTTTCAATCGAGGTCTTTATTCGTCAGTCCGTAACTGGCCTTTAGAATTTCGTGTTGGAATTGCGGAAGAAATAGAGAAAAGGGCCATTATTCAAGGCGTATTTAAGGCGTAAAGCGCGCGACGTGGAAAGTTCGTGTTGCTGAAACACGATGCAAGCACGCGGTGTACTCAAACACGCGCGTAATTACCAAAGTTACAGGTGTTGACAGCGTGAAAGTATGTGTACGTGGTTTCGTAGGTTCATTTGCGTACCTGCAGGATACTTTTGTTCGGCCGGTGCGTGAGAGATTCAGGCTGTGTGCGGTCAGCAACGCCTGGCAACAGGGCCGTTTTTTTTCAATGCGGGGTGCATTTGCAATCGTGACGATATAGTGTTTTTTTTTATGAGTACTGCTCCAAGAGGGCACATGTAATGGCTAACGGTGGCCTCTGCGGAGCACGTGACATTACAATAAAGCAGGCGGCGCAGGGAGTGTTAGCATACAAAATTGGCTGTCCGCGAACTTAGACCTCCTTGGCATGCACAGGCTTCGGCGAGCCCCATCCAGCCCTGGTTCTAGCTGTGGTCTTCACGTTGCCGCTTTGGTGCCCTGGAGGCGCCGTCAATAATACGAAATAATGACAAGTTGTTACAACTAGTAAATACAATTTATTGAAGAAATACAATCGCGCCGAAGCGCCAACTTTTAAAGCAGCGCTAGCGCGCCCGCGCGAGTATCATGAAACGCCAACGAGAAATTTACCGGCCCACGTACGACACTACGATCAAAGTGCACGTTAAACATCCCCAGGCGAGCTAGATAAAATTATCCGGAGCCATCCACTACGACCTCCATCCTAGCTTTAGTCGATTCGGGACGTTGAAAACGTTAATCACCACAAACCAAATCAATACATGCGGGCGTACATTCGAAGCTAAATGACTGCATCGTAAGTCATAGTGAGCCTTGCAAAAGCGTCGAGAATGTGCAAACTTCTGGTGGAGCTCAAAACACACCCTGAATAAAGTCACTTTTATGTCACAGGCCAGCTGCAGATGCGTGCATTTCACCGCAAGATGAAACTACATGAAGCAAAGAGAGCACACTCGAAAAAAAAAGAAAGTCAGCCAACGCACTAAAAAACCACGCGGAGCATGAACACACACTTTTTCGAAGCGGAAGCCGTGAACTAGGCTCAAACGAGGTTGTGAGTAGCCGTGGCCCTTCACAAAGCCGTGCGTTCTTTGCCACTTCCTCGAGGTCAGCCCACCCGATGCTGTGAATCCACACTTCTTTTTCCGTCGCGCCCACCGGATGGCAAAGCAAAAAGCTTTTCGCCCTCGCTGTGTCTGTTGCGGCAACCGAAGGCGCAGCAGCACGGCATCGCAGTTAAGTTCTCGGCCCTACACATTCTATTACGCTAACGCACTCCGTGATTCCGCCTGCCGTACTTTCGTCGCGTAGGCCCAACCATGGAGGTGGGCGCGCGCTGGAAAGAAAAAATATACAAAAGCGCGGCGCGTGCTCCGCACTGGAAAGAAAAAAATATACAAAAGCGTGACGCCTGCTTCCACGTGACACAGATTGGCCAATGGGGGAGCGGAGGAGGCTGGGGCGACAGGAGGCGTAGAGGAGGACGCGCCAGGGTGAGCGGGGTGGCGGAAAGATGTAGGAATGGCGCTACTTTTGAAAAATTGAGGGGCTTTATAGAAAAGGTGGCAGTGGCGACACCTGGTGGTGTCAACGAAAAGGGGCACGCGCGCTCCTTCCCAGTCGTGTCACTAGGACATTATTCTAGTACACTATAGTGTAACCTTTCTCTAAGGTGAAACCTTTTCGAGGTGTTTCTGCGTTGTATTTTCGATTTAAGTGGTCTTCGCTGCCGTGATTAGTTTGTTTGGCTGGTTAGTACATGTGCAAACGGTCTTTTGTGATGTTCTGGAGCTGTGGAAGGTCGTCGCCCCTATTGCGAGTACTTGCGTTGTCGCGACATCATTCGAACACTATGCGATCAGAGCAGAAACAAGTGCTAGTGGTTGTGTACGCGTCAGCTCTCGAAGTATTGGGCAATGCACGGTGGGAGTCCGTGTTATCTGTGGATGCGTGCTTGCACCAACTCTGACGAAACATTGATCATTCGGGACCTATGAAAGCAGTGCTGTATTGTTTTTGTTCCCTGCTTAGTTCGCCTGTTTACATACTCGCCTGAATGTGTGCTATTGTGATTTGTATGTTTTCCCCCGTTGGTCTGTACCAGATACCTCGCATTCAGCTGCTTGTCACCTATGGTCGTTTTATAACTTTGCTGCAGAATTTCGTCCTTAAGTTGAATAAACTTGGGAAAAAAATCGTGAAGCTTTACTCCCGAAAAGCGCTTGTACGTCCATAAAATTTGCAGTTCAAATGCAACACATATCCTCATTTAAATTTTAGAAGAATTTATTATTTCAGTAAATTGAAATTGCAGATAAACAGAATTCAATAAATTGAAGGTTTCTATATGCACACCAAATAAGTTCTGCAGAGTAAAACGGGTTGTTACATTAAAGTTCAATATATGGAGGTCTAATTGTAAAAAATTGATTGATATAGGGGTTGATTGGACAGAGGATGTGCATATTCACACGCCTGCTTCCTTAGTCAGTCGCTACGTGCCGGTCTACTTGGGCAATAAACCAAGCAACAATGTTATTGTTTTCATACAGTTCGTATATCGGGAGCACACCAAGAAGGTGATCGAAAACCTCCAGGCATATGGTGACTTTCTGTTCCAAAAGAAAAAAAAGGAATAGTAGTAATGTGTACAGTGGCATAGCAGAGTAAACAAACAAAAAAGCTGTCTTTTTAAGACAATGCTACATTTTTTTCCTAATTACAGCAGCCGTGCAAGGTGTTCTAGATCAGTTACAATATTTGAAGATTTATTGTGATGGGCCAGTCTGTTTCCTTTAGTGTTATAATGGCCTCATATTTTTGCGAAGTTAATCATATTACTCCTGTATCCTTACTACATTGAACTCCTGAAATGTTTTATCCCAGCCACTGCTCCTCATCCACCGTGCTGCTTCTGCTTAATAGTTCTCAAGGCAATTATATTGCCCTCCTCTCCCTATTATTCAGGCAGAGAAACAGATCCACATGGCCATCACAAACTAATTTTCACTTGCACATGCCCTGACGTTCAAAACATTGCAGTTGAGCTAGAAGCTAGAATCAAGCTAGAAGCTAGAGGGAAGCTAGAATTAGCACTAGTGAAATGTGAAGGTTGTTGGTCAAAGGTGCCCACAGTGTGTGAGGCCACAGTTTATGTGAAGATAAAAGTTTTGAGAAAAATTATATAAATTTTGCTGTTGATATTGTTGTTTTATTAATGCTGCTCTTGCTTTAGTTATCCTTTTTTTAGTCACCATATATGTTAAATGTCACAGCATTTGATATTGTAGCATTGACATATATCAGTGGGGGGGGGGGGGGTCCTCATCTGGAGAGTTCATTTCTAATGGATACACTTTGCATGGCTTTTCGCGTTGCCGACACCTACTGTACTACTTTGCAATTAAAACCTTCACAATTGTTTTTCACACAAAAATAAAACAAGCAGTCTAAAAATGTTTCTTTGTATCATGCAATATAGCGCTCCTCTCACCTAAAGCTGTATGTTCTCGAGACACAAGTAAACAGCTACATGTTAGCTGCAAAACCTCTTAAATTTGGAACAATATCGAATATATTGAGACAAAAAAAATATCTTGGTGAACATATTGCTGCAGATGCTGACCAGCACATGAGTAGTGCTTCTTTTATTACAAACATTTAATCATCTTGCAGAAAGTGTGTACCACTTAAATCACAATCATTTTATTGAGATACTTTTGTGTCATTTGCATGTGGCAGAAGCAGGAAATAGTAAGCTGACTTTGCCCCAAAGCGAACATATGCATGAGAGAGCGCTTAAAGCATTACTTGTTCAAACCGAGGCTTTGGTGTCTAGACTTCACGACGAAGAGAGTAAAATGTGTGGTCACTTACCCTGTATTCTGAAACCATCTATGACTGGAAGCTTCATTCCACTGAGCTGAGCGCAGTGCCACCCCTCGAATGAAGACGACGCTGTGTTTCACAGTGATTGACATGAAGTTTGAATAAAGCTAAGTAACCGCTTCTGTCAAGGAGCAGGGCTGCTGTGCACTTGAGTCCAGGTGGAGTGTTGAGTGGAGAATACGGTAGTTAGTCACCTTTACCTATCCTCGAGCCTCTTAATAGATTTCCTTCAACATTTAAACTCAGCCTTTCTGTTTTCTTACAGCATTGTTATTACATGTGGTACAAGACATTCCATTTTACAGTTTCTATAATTCTTTGGGAAAACATCCATCGCCGCACTGAACAGGAATAGGCTCGATAGGTTCACTGGTATCATCTATAGTGTTTCCATCCAAGACCAACTGCTATTACAAGGCATTACAGACATTCAGTGACGTAGCCAGAAATTTATTTCAGGGAGCGATTCTCCACTGGCCACTACCCCTTCCCCATCACCTCTTTCTCTCGCACTATATAAAGGTGTGGAGGGTTTTACATCACGCCAAGACAAACTCCTAGCACTCCCCAGACAGGAATGTTTTAGCAACGAGGATGCACGTTTTTACGTTGCCAAAACAACTTTGCTTAACTTCTGGCAAAAGTTTTTCATTGCTAAGGTATGCAGCCACTACGCTTAAAATTATGCTATCATCCTTGTGCTGTTTTTAGAAATGATTATATTAAAAATAACATTTTGTTTACAAATTGATGTATTTATATAATGTATGATGCATGTATATATGATGTATTATGTCCTAGTTGGTACATTACTTAGGAAAGCAAACTGTGCTAAAAACATGACAGCGCTCTGTCTTGTGTCTTCTTGTTTGCAGCCCAGACTTGTTCCAGCCCAAGTAACAGTGGAGGTCAGCGTTATTTTCTTACCAGATTTGCTAGTGTGTGGTTCAGCCATGGCTGTGTATGGTAGAGAGCGGGCACTATATTGCCAGTCGCCTGTTACTTAATTGCAGGCATTATGGGCATGCTTCCCTGACACCTGTCTATTCTAAAGACTGCAGAGCAGCAAGCACAGCACATGCTGTGACAGGGTAGGTGAATCTCAGCTAAGGCAACTGGCCGCGGCCATCTGGTGTTGAGCGATCGAGCAGTGATGAGACAATCCCCCTATGTTCCATAGTTTTTCACTTCATTCTTGATGCCCTTAAAGGCCCCTGAAACGGTTCGGACAAATTTTGTAGACGCGTAGGGTACAGCTATTTAGAGCATTCGCACCACAATTTAAGTGAAGCGTTACGTATTAATGGAGCTACAAGCGATTAGAAGTTACCCTCCTCCCCAGCCATGCTTTTCCTCCTCAACTCGTTCGCCGAGCAAGCGGGGCTAAGCTCCGCCTTCACTGGTCCTGCGTCACGATGCGACGTCACATCGTCCACTTCCGGTGGTTTTGGAGCCCACCCCCGCCCGCGCGAAACCTCTCCGCTAGCCGCTTGGATGTCGACCTCAAGCGAGAGCTATCGAAGCAGCGTTCGTTGCAAGCATTCTGTCGTAGCGCCGAACGTGTCTGGTATTCCGTTAACCACAGGCAAGCTGGTCATTTCGGCAAATGACTGGAGGCATAAACTCAAGCTGATGAAAAAACTTTGGCGTAGACGTACGTTAGCGGCCTGATCGGTCTGCACAGTCCAGACACTTGTTGGCGCAGCGCTTAACCAGCCAAACAAAGCGCTAATATTGCTCTATCCAAGTGTAAAACATTTTAAACATTTATAAAAACAACGTGTTGATGATTACACTCCTGCGAAAAATACGCACCAGCAGCAAAGAATAATACGCTTCGTTGCTCCTACTGTCTATAGTTGAGCTCTATGCCACCAGGTGGCTGCACCATGCAGACCATTCACATGTGCCCTTCTGCTCATCTCGGCCCGTGCCGTTACGGCACAGTCAAGCGGCCAGACCCTGTCCCCTTGCGCTTACGTTTGCCCTAGTACGGGACTCGCGAAACGCTATTGCGTTAGTAATATTCCGGTGTAAAGTGACGGCCACAAACGCGCAAATCCTGGCGCCGATCGGATAGCGGCAGTCCGATGCGCAGCAGCCAGTTCCCTCGTATGCTGCCTTGCAGAGGGACACGATGTCGCAGCTTGACATATTGCCAGTCGCTACGTTTCCAGTCCACAAGGCAACAAAGTCGAATCATAGTGCTCGAGAAAAGACTGAGACCAACTCTGACCGCAGAGCTCTCGTCAAAATGGAGTATGTTGTAACACAAGCAGACGACACTTGCTGTGTGCCTGAAGTGCTTAAGTGTACTGAAAAATTGTTATTGTGCATTATCTTTATGCTACTTTCTTTTTATAAAAACAAATTAACTAACATTCCAACTATTACGAAGATCATTTGTTTACCATAAAGTTGGAAAAATTTTCGATCACGTGCCCTGGTCAGCCAATCAGATAGCTCGCCCCACTGACGTCATATGGGTGATTTCGGTCATATGGGTAGGGGCGGCTTAAAATTCCGCCGAGCAGTGCGCTGCGATCGGCAGCGATGTGCATTTTTAAAACCTTATAATAAATTACATGCTTTACGCAGAGCACTTAGATGTGTCAATTAATGATCAGAAGTACCTACTCTAACGACTCAGTACATTTGTAGAAAATCGTCAAAAGCGTTTCAGGGTCCCTTTAATGCGCGTCACCACCCTAGCCCCCTTACCGTATCCACCTCCCCACTCCCTGGAGCTCTCTCAAACTCTTTTCAGCTAATCACTGTCACACTTTTCAACATTCACGTGGTTGTTGAATGACGCAGCATTCTCTAACATTCCTATACTTATGTTTTTGTGTGGACATCGAAGCCATTCACCTAGCTCCCCTAGTTTGTTGTGGCGGCTTCTTAGCTTCCCTGGTCCAGCACCCCGTCCTTCATATAAATTGCCGCGCGCAAATCAACATTCTGTAGGCCTTTCTTTCTTGTCCCGTTTTCTCACCATTTTTTTCATTCTTAGAAGTGTGTACAAACTAACCTGAGAGCAAGTTCTTCTGATGTTTATTAACATAATGAAAGTCAGAGTCAATGGAATGTAAAAGAAGAAAAAAAAAGGCGGGGGGAGCGTTTTTTATGAGTTTTCTAAACAAGCAAGTTGTAATATAAGTAAGCTGTATAATAGCAGGTACCAAGTATGAAAGAATAAAAAACGCATTTGCACTTCTCGTCTGACGCAATTTACTGTGCTTTTACAGAAATGAAAATCATTGAAAAGGAAGTAAGTGTTTACGTTGAGATATGAGCACGTAATCTGTAAGCCTCGTAAGCTTATGTCAAGTAAAACAACATGAAATCCTGAGAGATTGAGCTTCTTAAGTACACGTGTTATAATAAGAACACCAACCTTCTTCAGAATGATAAAAGCACTGTAGATCAAGGTTCTCCACGTAGTGGAAACATTGTTAAATCTGTTGAGATGTGACTGTGGGCAAGTTGGTAACAAATTTATAACTTGCTAAAGCACATTACTGTCCTCATCGAACTAATATCTATAGTTTCTTGTACATGTGTCTTGATCACATTCAGCACAACATTATGCATTTTTATCTTTTTTAATACATTCTGTAGCCCCTCAATGGATTCAAGATGCTAGAAACCTATGTTGAACTACAAAGTGCTTGTCATTAGGAAAGACAAGAAGTCAGTTCCTGTGTTAGAAATATTGATTAGTCAGAGAAAGGCTAAAATTTAGTATGAACATTAGCCATGTTTTGAAGTTTTCATCCTACTCATTTTACAGTTGAAGCTAGCTTGCTTCTCAGGTTACTTGCGCTTAGAATTAAAGCACAACAAACAGATGAATGGCTTGCCGGGTCGGTATCCACAGAAAGTGGTCACTTTTCTCCCTCTCACCGTAGTGTTTGGGCTACTGCTGGCACTGTTGGCCGCATAGCAGCCAGTGCAGTGCCACTGAGTGTCTTGTGCTGATGTGCCAGTTTTTCTTAGCATGTGGACACTCCTCCCACGAGTTTCTTAGATGTTGTCTTGACGAGGGCCAAACAGTGAATGAGCCAGTTCATCTTGAAATTTTATAATTGGTGTAGAGTTTCCTTCAAGCATGCCACGAATGTTCCACGCACTTATGATGGCACTTCCAACAAGCAACTCAACAGCTACCTTTCTGTACCACTTGAGTCCTTTTCTAAGGCAGTTGTGGTATGACGTGATTTGGTCACTATAGTCAACGCCCTTTTTTGCTGCATTGTAATCGAGACCGGCCTGATGTTTCAAGATTGGTGCACCATCCCTTGTTTTCTTCCCACTGTCCACCAAAGTTATTTCGTATTTGGCGACAGATGTGAGTATCAGAACAGGCCTCTTGTCCATCCACTTCAGTGCCTTCACTCCATTTTTGGACTGAAGTCCGGTAACACTGCCATTTGCAACCTTTACTTCTTGTGAGATCTTTTGGCAGCCCTTTCCTCACTGAGCGAACTGCGCCACAAATGAAAGTGCAGTTCTTTAGAACGCGAAGAGTGAGCGGCAAGCTCATGTAGAAGTTGTCTACTTACAGCGGGCACACAACTTACTTGCAATTTTGCAGGAGTTTCAAGCATACATCTTCGGCGTGTCCGATTCCAACTGTTCAGTCACACTTTCCAGCATATACATCAACCTTTAGCCTGTAACTGTCCTTGATACATGCCTTGAACAGCCTGACTCTGTAAGAACGAAAGTCTGCCACGCCATGGCCCTACTGCTTCATCTATCACAACCTCCTTTCCCGGCTCAAGCACAGTGGCAAAAATTTTGGTTCGATTTCTCTACCAGAGGATGGATCTTAAAGACATAATCCTGCAACTCTGCAACCAGTTAATTGTCCGCAAAATGCCGGAACCTCAAAAGTAGGGAAAAGGCGGTCATGGCTCATATTTTGACGAATGAGTTCAACACCATACAGGTTACTTTTTGCCCAGTAGTGACTCAGATAGGAAGATGGACGAGATTAATACAAATTGGTATTCCAACAAATGCTTTCGTTTGTTGGAGATTGGTTTCCATCCAATTTTTCAACTTTGATTTAGATTTGGGAGTAGGAAGGCAGAGGAGACCAATACAAATCAGTATTCGAAAAAATGCTTTAATTTCTTTGGCATTGGTTTCCGTCCAATTTTTCAACCGTGATTTAGATTTGACTTCAACACTTGTTGTGTGAACCTGTTTGTTTCATTGACCATCATTTGCCAAATGTCATCCGTAATAAACAGTGAACATAAAGATGGGGCATAACGGCTAGATGGCAACTGAATGATAGTGGGCGGCCTAGAGTGCGGTGTCACACTAGGCGAAGTAGTTGTTGCCGGTGTCCATTTCTCTAGAGATGGGCTGAGAAAAATGAGAGCATCGTATCCTGAATCATTCACCTCAGAATCATCAGACAGGTCTGACTCTCCATTCGACATGCTGGCTGAGGTCTGTGATGGTTCGTGAACACTATCTTCGTCACTGATTTCACTGTATGTCCACTGCTGAACATCTAACACTGAAGCACTTGACTCATCTGCTGGTGATCGCAAAGTTGCTGGTGCATTCTTCTGGCCCAAAACGAAGTTTATTTGTTTCCTCTGCATTGTACTTTTTTTGCATCCGTAAGGGGCATGAGGATCTATCTGTTATACACGCTGAAAAGTTTAGGAGTAGCAAGAAAAATGCAGGTACTTATTCCAACGGCACGTATTTCAAAAACTGCGGCAAAAAGTTTGCAAGAAACACAACTGAGAAATGCGCCGCCACTCCACTCTCCGAAACAAACATGCCACCCCATGTCCAATGCAATGAAAAGATATATTAGTTGCAATTTCAAACCTCAGATGACAATACAAGAGCGAGAATTCTTGCGTGTGGGTCACTGGTGAGTCGCGCCACACACAGCATAAAGACGTTTTCATTGAGTGCATCGTGGATTGCCAGTGGGTCATAGCATTTAACATCAGACAAGTAGTCTACTGGCTATCTATAACCTCACACAAAGAAAATGGTACGTACCTCTGAGTTGAAGTGTCATAATGTTATCGCAGCAGCAAGCAGATGAATGTCCGTAACTTTGCTGCTGCATAGGAGGAGCACAGGCTCTGCTGGGATGTCATTCAGAGTGACACGGGACTTAAATTCAAGGCAGCATCAGTTATTTGTTGAATCTCTTGCTTCAGTGGACTAATTAAAGTTTAGAGGGATAATGAAAAATACAACCCGAATGTCTGGGTGCTTTTGTTTTACTTCGCACTGTAGCAAGAGAGATGAATTTCCATTTCGTCTCCTTTTTCTGACGTTTGCACGCGCGCAGAGAACGAAACTATATGTCATTGTCTACTGTGTTCCAGCATTAAATTGCGATCATGCTCTTTCATCCTCTTGCGTTTCCTCAGTGCTGGGGCACTGACTTATACCGCTAATCACGTGTTCTCGTGTAGAGCGCGCATTATCGTCCGCTACAGGAAACGAGACAAACGCAACAGCTCGCGCGACATCGTCACCGGAAGTGTGCCGGTGACGGTGAAAAAAAGAAGACGGCAGGGCGTACCCGCCGCGCGACCCCTCGACTCCGGTATGGGAGAACAAACTGAAGGAAATTCGCTTACACAGGCTAAACGGGGAAAGTCGAGAGAGTGCTTATATAGGCGGCGACGCTCACCTCCTGAAATCATGTGTTCGCGGCACTTCAATCATTCTCTCTCGGCTGTTAACGAACAAATTTGAAAAATTCTTGCAATAGAACACTTCTTAGAGGGCACGTAACAACTTTCAGCATATAACCAAAATTTGTTATGTAGCCTGTGAGGGGCCCTATAAAACAAACTCGCTAAAAATCAGGTGTACCATGGGATGTTGTTACAGCTGCGTCGAGCTTCACAGCCCTCTACACAAGCATTGCTGTGAAGCCTGTGGCAGAAATAGAGTTTTATTAAATCAAAGGACTGCATAGAGCGTGCTCTCGTGTTGTGCTATGTGAATTAAATCATTCGTTTCCTGCCTGCACAAACGTTTGCATCTCGAGTGGATTTCGAGCACACCGTATAATAATGTGCAGTTCCGTCGTGCTTCGCAGCACTATACACAAGCACTGCCGTAAAGCTAGTGGCAAAATTACGATGTCATGAAACCAGATCAATGCATATACCACGCTCTTTTGGTGCGCTGCGTGAATAGCAACATTGGTTGCCTGCCTGCAATGTTTCCTGCAACCAAGTTAATATCAAACAGACCATATAATATGTGCAGTTTGTCGAGCGCTTCACCGCACTGCATGCAAGCATTGCCGTAAAGCCTGTAGTATAATTAGGGTTTCATGAAGTCAAATGAATGCGTAAACCTCGCACTTGTGGTGTACAAGGTAAACAAGGAATTCGTTGCCATGTCTCTGCAGTAGTTGGTCACGTTGATTTGTGTGAGCATATAGGTTCATGTGCCCCATCTACCTCTGTGATGAGAAAATAAGCAAGACTATCAGCTGCTATGTGTCGAAACATATGCTTATTATTACAAGGTGTAGGAGCAGTACATCTTACTGCATGAGTAAACCACTCATGGAAACAGTACGTTCCTTGAACATTGTAGCTATTTAATAGCCTAGGAAGCGCGCTATATTGGAAGTTGCAATTGTTTTTTTCTGTTCGCAAAATTCAATAACTCAATGCTTTTCCTAAAAAAAAATTTCGCATTGATACGTGTGCTGCGTCAGTAAGTAAAGTGGGCAGCACATAATTAGGCTAAACCAGAGGAATATCTGCTGAATATCATATGTTTTCAGTGTGGATTAAGCAGTTGCATATGCGTCCAGCGTTGATTTCCAGCGCTTAATTTTTGTTGAACCTCGATGTAACAAAGACGTAACACTCAGCACTCTACTTTGTTACATCAAAATTTTTTTTACAATGGAACACTGCATTCTACTATACGTGCTGCTCATGCGCCGCAATATTTTGGCCCCTCTAAGGAAGTCACTGTTTTAAGTCACTGTTCTCTAAGTTTCCTCCGGAACTTAAATAACGCTACTTCCAACACTCGAAAAACCAGCAGCCACGTCGGCTTGCCGCCTTTACACCTACCGCAAATTACTTTCAAAAAATGTGGCACACAGCTGCTACGCGCGGACAGCCATATGCACGGGCACGGCGGGACACGAGACGTCGCGCGCTCTCCTACCCTAGCGCGCGCTTGATCACGGAACGTGGACAGCGCGCGTAAAGCTGCCATCCTTCTCGGCTCACCCTCGCACCCTTTCATTCCCAATTAACCCCAGCATGTGGGATGCAAGGGGGCACTATAATTTTTGTCACACTTGGACTTTAAACCAAACATCAGGGCGATGGCGAAAATTCGCTTAGGGTGTCCAAAAATTGCTATCGCAATAATACACTATGGAGAAAGGTATTAAGGAAATTATCTGTGGATGGGTCGAAACCCCCTAATTTCCCAAACACGCACCCATCCACTGGCACGCTGCACACATGGATCCCGCTTGGCACGCTGCATCATTAAGGCGTATCGTTCTTCTCTAGCTCTATGATCATTTCTGCAGTAGTCACTTGGCGAGAAGCTTAATTTCCAACCTATGCGCAAGTGTCGTATCTGAATTTCGAAAGTACACGGGCCATATATATGTTTGCAAAATAATCGGAACTCACCATTTAGAATCGCCAAAATTCTACTTAGCTGCTCACTTGAACTCATAAGAATATACTACTCAGCCGAGCTCACTCGGGCTCAAACTCGCCAAAATACTGCTCAGCTGGGCTCACTCAGACTTATGGGATGATCTGAGGGAGTTGACTCATCAGTGAGTTTGCCAGCGTATGATGTGTGCTGAACCACAAACCTGGCTTTCTTGAATAAAAACAGTTTGTCGCTGCAGCATATGGATGCACATAAGTGTAATTCAGAGAGCGCGGCATTCTAAAGGCTGCCACAGTTACCATGCCATGCTGCAGCTCATTTCAATCATGTCAAATGCAATACCCCTGCCAGCTTTTAGTCAGTCGATCAAATGTGATTGCTATTTATCTCATCACAACGCCTCATTTTCCTGCCTAAGGCTTTGGGTGAATTTTCCTTGGCATCCATTTTGTTACTCTAACAGGTTACCAGTTATCTGTTGCCTATACGAAATTTGAAGTTGTGCACATGTCATGTGGACTTCATGCCAAACTCGTAGTACTGCATGCGTTTTTGCAGTTAGGTCTAGAGTTACAGAATCGCATGTGGGAGTTACTTCAGTTAGCAACTGTAGCTTTGGAACAAACATGTGCATGAGAGGGTGCTTAAGTGTTACCTGTCAAGACTGGGAGCACCAAGGCAACTTCTGCAGTAAAGGCATGGGCAGTACGAGCCCACAGATGTTACTAAGTGTGGCTGAGGTGATGCGTCTAGACTTCACTATGAAGAGAGCCAAATAAAAGGTTGCCTATCCATCATACCTGGAGCCAATTCTTGAGCTTTTCTAAAACATTAAGCTCAGCGTGTACACTTTATCGCAGCATAATTATTACATGTGATATAAAACATTCTATTGTGCAGTCTCTCCAACTCTTCATGAAGGCATCTATCCATAGATTAAACAGGAATAGGCTGTATGTTGACATATCTCCACAGTACCTAGCATCTCCAGGACCTCCTACTGTCACAATGCATCGCAGACATTAATTAAGTGAACTCCAAAAGTGAAACTCTACATTAACGTTGGCTAAAATTGTATCTTTATATAGCAAAGTGATCATGCATAAACCTGTATGTCATGACAGACCACTTGTTTCTAACGGACTTTAGTCTGCAATTGTTTTCAAGTTCAGGAAAATTGTGCAGTGGGCTAGTTGGTTCGACATACTTAACACTGTTGTGCGGAGTGACGAAGGGACAGGACTTGAGCGGGAAAAGAACACACGACACCTGAGCACAAGCTATCAACTGGTGATTATCACAAGACAATGATTCTGCAGAAAAGTAGGAACCAAAGGAAAAGAGATGTCGTGGAAGCATACAACCTCAAGATGGACCCACAGGGCTCATGTGACAGCCCGCCGTCTATTTCACTCAGCAATAAAGAGATTAGCATAATCGCTGACAATAGAGGGTGTAGGTAGACCGGGAAGAGGACTCCTGTGCATGCGTGTAGGCGTTATGTACGCTTCACTTGCAGAAAAATAAACCAGTTCATTGTTTGCGCTCAGGTGTCGTGTGTTGTTTTCTCACTCAAATCCTGACCCTTCATCGCTCTGCGCAACAGCGTTAAGTTTTCAGGTTGTTCACTATGTGATGTAGGAAGGTTAAAATTGATGGGAAATCCCAATATTCTCGGGCATATAGCGAAAAATATGGCCCAAGTCAAGTGTCATTTTAGGCTTCACTGTCCCCTTTTATAGGGCAAATAATAATAGTTTGAATTCTATGGATGCTGGTTGCTTTTTCTGACTTAACATAGGCGGTGCTCAGCTCTGAGTTGAAAGACACAGGTAAACCGGAGGACTTGCCACATAAGCAGGAGGTAGCACTACACACAGACTAAGCTTAATATACTGCGTGCTTCCACAGCCCTAGGGGGCTAGTCTGTAAGTGTCGACTAAGTGGACTGTCCATTTCAGTACACGCTGAATGAATAGAGCACGAGAGGCCACGGTGACGATTGCCGCTTGCTCTACCAGCTTAGAGCTCTACCTAATCAGTGTGTGCTTAAATAGTCCATTTAGTGGATCCTTACAGAATCGTTCCCTAGACTGATGTTTCTGTTGGTAGGTTGCAAGTATTGCACTTTCTTTCGTTTCATGTGGGCAGTTCCCACACATGGATGTAATTTAACAAATTGTATTCATATTGCATTTGGTCTATAAATTTCTGATTCATGCTTATAACCAGGCCTACCAGCTCTTGTCCTGCATATTTATATAGCCTTCTCATTTCTGCATCAACACAGTACATATGTATAGCAAATTGGAGTCATTCTCCATTATACCCTCAAGCACTTGAAGTAGACACTGCAATAACCCCGAGGGAGGGGGCACAGTAACGCAAAAACCTTATTGGGCTTGTAGTGCTGCTGAAGGATGCACACATACCATTTATGCTAAAATTCTCAGCAGACATTCCAAAGTCTGTACGAGTTTGACTTTAGCTGGCTGAACTGAATGATTCATTTTTATGGCATTTCTTGCAACACTTGGTCAAACTGAATGAAACTGGACAGCACAATTAGTTTTGTTCATCTACCATTTAAACGACTGCTGCCCCGAGCATTGTGCCTGTTACGTCGCCTTTCGTTTCTGTACTATCAAGCTCAAGTACACATGTACTTTATCACTGTACAAGTAGAATGGCTTCAAGGCTTTTCCTGGGTATCCAACAGTCACTATTTATTCCTATAAGCCTTCCTGCATGTGAAGGCAAAATAAACTTATTAATTCATGCTGGAAGTATAAAAAGACAGGTATTTGCACAGAAAATGTTTATTTTCAGCACCGAGGTTCTTGCTGATGTACATATGGTGCTGGCTCCCTCCTTGCCCGAAGCATGTGCTTCCTGTACACAGCACCAGATGATGGCTTCCTAGGTCAGAAGATCAAATTGAAATAAGAGGCATTTTGTTTTAGCTCCGTAAAGAGAAAGCAGGATTGAGACATTAACATGTATAAAAAATACTTTCCTAAAGAAAAATTAATACACAAGCATATTCTTTAAAGAGGTTCACATTCAAGAGCGAAAGTATGGTTACCATGAAAATTACAAGGAAGCTTCACTGCTCATTGAGGTTTCGGTTCAGTAGTTGTTGAGCCACGAGGGTTAGCATGCTACATCTTGCATATTATGTTTTGTAGAACAATATTGCACTTTAAACATTGTAGTGCCTATTTAAATGAACTGACAAGGAACGCTGAAACTCCAGGCTAGTTTGGTCTGCACAAGATATGATACAGACACTGTACTGCATTCATTTAGTATTTTTGTCACTGATCTCATGCACAAAGGTCATTCACACGTATCCTACATGAAATGCAGTTACTTCTTTGAAGCTTCATCTAGTCCTTGAATTTGCTGCATGCTTATGTCTGAGGGAGTTCGTTTCGTTCCTGTTATTGTAGTACATATAAGCAACTGCTATCAAATGCCCATAGTGTTCCCTTGCATGTACAAAACATCCTTGGCCCTTTCAATGCACAATACTCATTACATTTGACACTTGAGACTCGTGCAAGGTGCCATTTAGTATTATATGCTTGTCCACATCTGATAATACCTTCATAGCTGGGTCATTCCCATGCCAAATGCCTTGGTTATTACTGTGACCATCTCACACTTTTCCTTTAGAATCTTCTTGTCCACTTTTAAGGAAGCATCCCACGACACAACGTCTCCATCCTAGTGGTGCTATGGAGTTAACTTATGTGCTAGTTGTAGCAGATGACGTCAACTGAAGGCCACTGAAGATAAAACTCTCTGCGAGAATTCCTTTTGCACAAAAAATGCAAACAATACAGAATAGTCAAAATGTAGTTATCTGGTAAGACTGGCTGCATCCATCATCTTTGTTTGGGGCAATATTGAAGTGGCTTCATGTTACAAGACGCTTGGCGAGTATTGCCATGTGACTGTTCGGGACTCTATAAAACACAAGAATTGCCTTACTCCGGCCTTTCTCTTTGTGCAGCGGCCAACGTTATTATTCGTCCAATCACACCGTGTACTGTTCGTGCGTGTGTCCACAGACTAAATTCGTCACCACATTGTTTTTGCGGTATTTCGCGAGTGACCCATGAACTTATCTTGGGGTGGGACTTCTTATCTTTGGCGTCCGCTTCTATCTCTTGTCGTTAGCGCCTCACACAACTGGATGCCACTGGCAATTCTCTTCCTAACCACGAAGAATGCATTCGTCTCGTCACCTCTTCCGATTACGTTCTTTGGCCACCTAGAGAGGAGATTATAGGTGTCAACTCCTGTAACATTGTGGATGGCCGCGTACTCATTCTACCCTATGACCATACCCTATCTCGAGCAATTCTGATTACCCCTGGCCTTATTCGCCTCTCTGAGGGGTCTGTATTGCTTGCTGCAATAAACCAAACTCTCGAACCCCAACTGTTGCCTCGTGGATCAACTGTCACTTGAGCTGTTCACACTCATGTTGCAATGGTCACGAAGAGCGCTCAGTGTGTTCTTGCGTCTATTCCCATGCGCTGAACAAAATCGTGCGCAAAGATCTTTACCCCGTGTCACGGATGGATGATGCACTAGATTCACTGCACGGTGCTGAATATTTTTCTAGCCTTGACCTTAGACCAGGCTACTGGCAAATACCGATGTCCAAATCCGACAAAGAAAAAACATTTGCTACCCCTGATGGGCTCTACGAGTTCAGTGCGATGCTTTTTGAACTCTGCAATGGGCCTGCCACATTCGAACGCATGATCGATAAGTCTTGTGTTGCTTGAAATGGAAAACCTGTCTGTGCTATCTCGACGACATTGTGTTTTCAACCATGTTCTCACAACATTTGCAACGTCTTGATGAAGTCCTTGCCTGTCTTGCAAATGCTGGTTTGCAGCTCAACACACGCGCACGCACGCATGCACACACACACACACACACACACACACAAACACACACACACACACACACACACAAAAGCACACACACACACACATGCAGTTTCGCCAGCAAGGCCATCAAAGTTCTGGGGCACATAGTCAGCAAAGAAGGTATTCGACCGAACTACGAGAAGCTTGCTGCCATCCTCGAATGTTGTGTCCACTGCGTCAAAAAGACATGCACAGTTTTCTTGAACGTGCTTCTTCCGGCACTTCATATGAAACTTCACTACGCTTACGTCCCCGCTCCATCAACTCCTCGCCAGTAATGCGCCCTTTGTTTGGTCCGACAAATGTGAACATGCTTTCCTGCTTTTGCAACATGCCCTGACGTCAGACCCAGTACTGTGCCACTTTGATCCGACCGCGCCCACCATCTTTCACGCCGACGCTAGCAGTCAGTCTCGGTGCCATTCTACTGCAATGTGACAACTCATTCCGCGAACGAGTAATTGCTTATGCTAGTTGTGCACTAACCAGTGCAGAGAATTACTACACCATAACCAAGCAGGAGTGCCTTCCTGTTGGGCAGTGCAAAAATTTTGCCCATATCTTCACGGCCGCCATTTCACAGTCGTCACCGACCATAACACACTGTGCTGGCTTTCATCGCTAAATAATTTATCAGGTCACCTGGGTTGCTGTGTGCTTCACCTACAGGAGTACGATTTCAATGTCACCTACAGGGCTGCATAGAAGCATCAAGACACCGATGCTCTCTGTTGCTACCCTCTGCTGAATCATGACGATTCACCATCGCCTCTCTGTAATTGTGTACGTCCTGAGTCCTCTTCATCGGCTTTACCCATTGTAACCCTCGAATGGCTAAGACACGACAGTCCATCTGTCCTTGTGTCCCACCTACGCATCGACCCACACTGCTGAACTATTCTCCAACGCATGGAAGATTCTTCATCACCTCCAAACGCCTGACTTCGTGGACAACTTAATCAATTCAAGGTGCACAATGGGGTTTTACATTGCAACATTTATCACATCGATGCCAATAAATGGGTCTCTGCAATGTATGGTGCTTGAAGCCTTTCACGATCATGCGACGACAGGTCATCTAGGCTACCACAAGACTTACAGCAGAATATGAAGTCGTTGCTCCTGGCCTGGCCCATCTTCAGCCGTTGCGAAGTCTGTTGCACCCTGCGTTCATTGTCAAAGCCGAAAACGACCAACAGCTCCTTCTGGCTCTTTACAACCTCTGCCTTGTCCCGCTTCGCCTTTTGAAGTGGTTGGAATAGATTTGTACGGTCCTCTTCCCACGACCTTATATGGCAATCGTTGGATTGTAACGGCCATAGACCATCCAACACGCTATGCGGAGACAGCATCTCTACCATACGGGACTGCTGCTGAAGTTGCCGATTTCTTTCTACACAACATTATCTTACACCGCAGCGCTCCCAGCGTTCTCCTCAGTGACCGCAGCAGTCTTCCTCTCTTCTATCCTTACCGAAGTTCTGTGCGCCTCTAACACAATTCGCAAGACAACTTCCAGTTACCATCCGCAGACCAACAGCTTGACAGTGTTTTCACCGTACCCTCTCTGACATGATTGCGATGTACATCCGCCCTGGTCACACCAAGGGGGATAAAATCCTGCCGTTCATGACATTCGCCTATAACATGGCTACGCAACGTACTACTGGCTTTTCAAATTTTTTCTTCCTCTATGACTGTTCACCAAGTTTCATTCTTGATGTATCATTCCTTTCGACTCCTGTACCCCCATCAGTTCCTTTCTTGGAACAGTTTGTGTCTCGCTTCGCGGAGTGTATTCGCCTCACCCCGTTTAACACCGGAGTCTCCCAGGACGCTCGCAAGTTTTGTTATGACTCGACCCACTGTGCTGTGACTTTTTCTCCTGGTTACGAAGTTCCTTGGACTCCTGTCTGCGTTCCTGGCTTATGCAAAAAATTTATCGTGTTTTATTCGACTTTCCACGGTCATTGAGCAGACATCACCTGTCAATTACCATGTCTCGCTTGTTAGAACGCCACCCGATTCCCGTTGCTCTGGCACAGAGATAGTGCACGTCGCCCGCTTAAAACCAAATACTTGACGCATATTATAGTACTTACGCGCAGCCAGGTGGCCGCTTCCACAGTGAGAGATAATTAGCATGGGCAGAACACATGCCTGACTTTCAACTTCATCATCTGCACATCTTTTCCATCTTCATATATCATCACCAGCAGCACAGTTTAATCGTCGAGGTAGTAGCCCGAGCTTGGCTGGAATAAAGCGGTTCCTTACGATATATATTTCTTGCACTTCAAGAAACTTCGATTGACCTCGAAGACTTGAGCACTGATGTGACGGCGCTAAGTATATACAAGACCTCATAGGAGACAGTTCAATTTCACAGCCTGAGTCCCCTTGCTGGTGTAATCTTCCTTCGTGTAATTGTCGCATACTTGGCTATCACTAACACTGCTTCACCTTTCTGCAAAACTGCAGCCTCTCTCTTTTTTTTTTCTGCTAGTCCGAGCATAAGTGCTGCCGCACATGACTGCTGTTGATTCTGATTTCGAGTGAACCTGGCTTGGCCTCATTATGGTTACTGAGTGAACTACAGAGAGAGAGAAATAGAAGAGAGGAAAGGCAGAAAGGTTAACCAGACGCATGTGCAATTTGCTACCCTGCACTGGGGAAAGGGTTATAGGGATGAAGAGAGAGTGTTCCACAGCTATCATGCACTAAGATTTAAAAAAAACAGTTCCGTTACTCGCAGAAAACCTAGTGCATATTGTTTCCAGTAAAGTGGAGTAGTAGCCAGTAATTCTTTTAGTACTCTCATAATCTTTTAGTACTCTCATAATCTTCAAAGTGTCAATGAGGTATTTGTTCGCATTCCAAAATGACATCTAACTGCAGTGTTTTCAGCGACATACTAATAGCGTACAATTTTACCGACTGGAGAATAACCTCACGAACTATGAAAAATACCACGTGAGTGAACTCTCACCCGCATCATAGAGAAGTGCCCTCAAATAAGCTGAATGAAAGTAACTGCATTGCCTATCGCCAACCCTAAGAGACAGCGCACCACCTTCATAATAGTACGAAAGGAGCCCCAACAGCAGGTTTCGCAGCTTCGCAGCTACTCCTTTCTCTCTACGTCACACTTATCTCTCTCTCCCAAGGCCGACTGATAAATGATAACAAAAACACCTTGATAACGCAGCCAAAGTGCAGCTCTGACCACACACGAAATGTGAAGAGCAATGTAATAGGCACAGAATGATTCAAAATCCAGACTTTGGTCGCACCGCATCGAAAGAGTGCGGGCGAAGTTATATTTAACACCAGAAACTTGCTTCGGACCAAAGCCATTATATAGTGAGCGTTTTATTTTTCATGAAAGTGTATACGTGCTGCAAAAACAGGTTCGTGTCAACAAATAAAAGCGAAATAAACACACTGGAAAGCGACCAACTCGTAGAGAAAAGGCAAAAACAATGCGTTCACGAAATTAAATATACCCCTTCTATGAGCTGAACTGGCAATCAGAATGTCAGCACACACACACAGAGAGACAAAAAAACTGTGTGCTCTTACTATCTATTAATTCATAATAGTCGTTGAACATCAGCCTAGAGGACGTGTTCAAATAGGTCTCCTTTTGCAGCTATGCAGTACGTGCAGCTATGCAGTACTGTATATTTTATCGCACATTTACTGGCTTTCATGATGACCAATGCCGGAATTCTACGGCAGACATCCGTTATCCTTACCTTGAACTTATCTGACGTCCGTCTCATCTGACATCCGGCACAATCTTTCACATAACTCCAAAGAAAGAAACTGAACGGAGAGAGGTCAGGTGACCTAGCCGGCCTAGACAGGCTCGCGCCTTCCAATCTATTGTTCATGAAAAGTAGCACGCAACCAGTTTCGTGCTCGGCTGCTGCTGCATGCAGGTGGCCCATCTTGCTGATACAGCAGAAGTGGAAGATGTGACAGCGGGACTCCACTCCTTCAAGGATTTCATACACACAACACTGTCCAGTCAGTGCGTGATTGAAGATGGTACTGATTATTGCACTGGTGTAAATTCCAAACCACAAATTGAGTGACCACTGGTACTGGCGCCGATTGCGCTGTACATAATGTAGATTGGAGTCCCTCCAATAGTGTGCGTGAATGACAATGAATGTATATATGATGGAACCTGCACTGTTCTTTTGCGCTAACTCATCATGCCACAGGTTCTTAGTGTCAATATGTAAAACTTACCAGACCCAGCTTGTCAGTTAACAATATACACTATCGAATTAACGTCTAAGGTTATCACTAATATGAGTACTAAAACCCCTTAATGCTTACATTAGGACGAGAATTCACAAATGGCTGTAATATCAACGTGTAAGTGATCAGAGGGTTCCTGAAGCACTGTTGAGCACATGAACTTCCAGCCGGGATATACACGTGCGACGGGAGACAATGTCACACTCTTAAAAGTCACTCGTTACAAAGCAATATACAACACCCTTTCTTACAAAACCTCATAACACTAGTAAAATTTTTTGGCCAACTTTCGATTTACCCTACTTTGAAGCAAGCACACAAAGAGAAGCGCACATCCCAGTCTTTATCCACGATTAAATCACTAGTAATAAATGGACCTACCTTAAGGGTTATTTGGCAACAGCATGTGTATGTCCATGCTTCTATCGTTTATTGATTGCCCCGCTCTAGTAGAATGGACCACGCAGCCTGATCATGCACTTTGTAATGAAGCTTCTTTCTAGAAAATCACAAATACTGACCGCACACACAACCTCTGTCACATCTGCACAGAGCACTCGAGCGTTACGCTGCGGAGAAAGTTTACCAGAGAATGGCTGTTGACAGCGCAGCGATATTGCTATGTAAAAACTCATATTACTATGTAACCGAACGCTGTTTCCCGCGCGTGCGACGCCGCAAGGTACTCATTTAGCGACTTCACTCACTACCGCCCTTAGTCGGCGGACGGCAGACCTGAACCATGTGTCAGGAATGTGCGTTTAGATTGCGAGATAAATGATGAATACTCTTTATTTTCTTTAAACAAGTTTGCGCAAATGCCGCATTTGGGTCATCTGCCATTTACACTCTCTGCCGTGTAGCAGCACCGTAACCAGGTAATGTTACGTATAAGTGACTGTGAAAAAGGCTCTTACAAGTTTGAACGAACCTAAGATAAACAGTATCGTCTAATATGCGTTCTCGGCGCTAGTACACTGTAGCACTGGCTGATCGGTGCGGTGGTCCGCGGCATGCGTCACAAGGAAAATAAGCTGGTAAGGAACCTGCAAATGAAGTATCAAGCAGCCGAAAGCGTAGCTTTGCATAGTAGAGGCACATCGAATGGAAAAGTGAAGTACTTACGACAGCTTACGCTAGCACAAGCCCCAAAAAATAAACGATCCACATCTTTGTCCAGTTGTTTGAGCCTAGCTCCTCTTTCAGCTCGCCATTCTGCCGCCATTACGTTAGACAGGATACCAGTAAGCTATCGCAGGAGACGAAAGATATGTGATCAAGAAATGCCAATGAATGAAAGCCTCTAACCCTACAGCTAGAATAGAACTGGCGGGACTTTCGAAGTTAATCAACAAGCGTAAGACAGTTGACATAAGGAAGTATAATATGGATAGAATTGAACATGCTCTCAGGAACGGAGGAAGCCTAAAAACAGTGAAGAAGAAACTAGGAATAGGCAAGAATCAGATGTATGCATTAAGAGACAAAGCCGGCAATATCATAGAATGAGCTAGTTCAAGTGGCTGAGGAGTTCTATAGAGATTTATACAGTACCAGTGGCACCCATAACGATAATTGAAGAGAGATTAGTCTAGACGAATTCGAAATCCCACAGGTAACGCCGGAAGAAGTACAGAAAGCCTTGGGAGCTATGCAGAAGGGCAAGGCAGCTGGGGAGGGCAGGTAACAGCAGATTTGTTGAAGGATGGTGGGCAGATTGTTCTAGAAAAACTGGCCACACTGTATACACAATGCCTCATGACCTCGAGCGTACCGGAATCATGGAAGAACGCTAACATAATCCTAATCCATAAGAAAGGGGACGCCAAAGACTTGAAGAATTATAGACCAATCAGCTTACTGTCCGTTGCCCACAAAGTATTTACGAAGGTAATCGCAAACAGAATCAGTAACACCTTAGACTTCTGTCAACCAAAGGACCAGACAGGATTCCGTAAAGGCTACTCAACAATACACCATATTCCCACTATCAATCAGGTGATAGAGATATATGCGGAATATAACCAACCCTTATATATAGCTTTCATTGATTACGAGAAAGCGTTTGATTCTCTCAAAACCTCAGCTGTCATGGAGACATTACGGAATCAGGGTGTAGACGAGCCGTATGTAAAAATACTGAAAGGTATCTATAGCAGTTCCACAGCCACCATAGTCCTCCATAAAGAAAGCAACAAAATCCCAATAAAGAAAGGCATCAGGCAGGGAGATACGATCTCTCCAATGCTATTCACAGCGTGTTTACAGGAGGTATTCAGAGAACTGGATTGGGAAGAATTAGGGATAAAAGTTAATGCAGAATACCTTAGTTACTGGCGATTCGCTGATGCTATTGCCTTGCTTAGTAACTCAGGGGACCAATTGCACTGCAGGCTCACTGACCTGGAGAGGCAAAGCAGAAGAGTGAGTCTAAAATTAACCTGCAGAAAACTAAAGTAATGTTTAACAGTCTCGGAAGAGAACAGCAATTTATAATAGGTAGCGAGGCACTGGAAGTGGTAAGGGAATACATCTACTTAGGGCAGGTTGTGACGGCGGATCCGAATCATGAGACGGAAATAATCAGAATAAGATCGGGCTGGGGTGCGTTTGGCAGGCATTCTCAGATCATGAACAGCAGGTTGCCATTATCCCTCAAAGAAAAGTGTATAATAGCTGTGTCTTACCAGTACTCACCTACGGGGCAGAAACCTGGAGGCTTACGAAAAGGGTTCTACTTAAATTGAGGACGACGCAACGAGCTATGGAAAGAAGAATGATGGATGTAACGTTAAGCGATAAGAAAATAGCAGATTTGGTGAGGGAACAAACGCGAGTTAATGACATCTTGGTTGAAATCAAGAAAAAGAAATGGACATGGGCAGAACATGTAATGCGGAGGGAAGATAACCGATGGTCATTAATGGTTACGGAGTGGATTCCGAGGGAAGGGAAGCGTAGCAGGGGCGGCAGAAAGTTAGGTGGGCGGATGAGATTAAGAAGTTTGCAGGGACGACATGGCCATAATTGGTACATGACCGCGGTTGTTGGAGAAGTATGGGAGAGGCCTTTGCCTTCCAGTGGGCGTGACCGGGCTGATGATGATGATGATGACGTGTGATAAGCAGTAGCCCACTGGTATCGATTGCAGTCCGTGCCGTTTATCGATTCCAATTGTACGGCAGCTGTTTCTTTATCCTATGGTACGGCGGTTATATATGCGAATGGAATGGTCGTTTCCTTTGTGCAGCATCACGCAGGTTCATCTTAATTAGCCAACAATAATATCTCAGCCAGTTTATGCATCGAACATTCGATAGCTGGTACCAGACGATCGAGTTTGAAGACGTACGGTGAATTTTATCAGCTGCGGCGTTTAACTGGCGTAAAGGGTACATGCACGGCTTCCGTCGTCAGTGGCCTGCCGCGTCTAGCCGCGTAATGACGGGTTGCTTGAAAAAAAAAGTGTGCTTTCTAGCGTGAAAACTCGTCGCTGGAACCGAGCACAGCCTGCAAGCAGTCTGCCTGGAAACCCAAGAAAGCGGATTAACCTGGCAGCTTCTGGGTGTGTGCACCGGCGAGTCAAAAAACACTGCTTCGCATTTTCAACTTTCAATTTCTTCGGGTGCAAGGCGGGTAAAACAGATTGCCGCAGTCATTTTTTTAATGTAGAAAATTATAATAAAGTTATTGCTCTTCAAAGGCAATTCAAACAAGGCTCGTGTTATTTTGCCACGTTGCAAACATTCCCAACACGGAGTATAGTATAAAGAGTAGTTTTGGCTGTGTCTGCATGAATGATATGCTGCGATAAATTCGCCGCACATTAGTGCAAGTGTACTTCCGGTGACACAGTTGGATTAATATCATTTGATACATAATAAAATTATTGTTTATAACCTAGTAGCTGGCAAAAAAATTTAATCGAGGCTTCACAAAGCACAGCTCGCACAAAGACACCATTCAAAGAAATGCACAACAAAAGCAGTGTTGTGTGTGTGTGTTTTCTGTCATGGAGCGTTTTGTGCACTGTTTTTAGTCATACAAGAATAACAAGCTCACCCACGCTTCAACCATAGTAACTGAGGCTTTCTTCTTTTGCCTCCAGCCTCCAAGATGCTGCTCACATTTGATCACCACTTTGGACTCTATTGTCTCTGGACGTACAAGTCACTAGTGAATGTGTTACAACAGAGCCAGAATCCTCGCAAGGTATGTTTCTGAACACTTCAATTAGAACTGTGATTTGTTCATTTATTGGACAAACTTTTGTTTCACCATTCTGTGCTTGCATGTTTGTCATGGCTTCACGATTTCTCTTTGAAAGAAAGACTTCGTGTAGCAAGAATCAATTCCTGCGTTACTGCGATGATCGATGCAGTTTGAAATGCACGTGAGGCCGGGGTATGAAGTCGCCGTGAAGTGGGGTATGGCAGAAAATTTTATCAAATAGCGAGACATGGCGACTAGCTATGGGAATAAGCGCTGGTTAGATTCATTAAGGTTATACTCGCGGTAGTTATAATTAGAAAGAATGAAACGAGCAGAGTTATTTTGTACTAGTTCAAGTGAAGTAGTAAGACTAACGTGACTGGGATCCCATATTGCATGTGCATATTCAAGTTTTGAGCGTATTAGCGTCTTGTAAAGGTGTAGTTTTAAAGTATACAGCGCATTGGAAAAGTTGCACTGTAAGTACCTTAGCAGGTGAATTGCATTGCTATGACATACTCTATATTGTTCCTATTTAAATTATTTGTAATGTGTACACCAATATATTTACAGGACATGATGAAATCTAAGGGAGCATTGTTAGGCTGGCAAGTGATATGGTTAGAATTAGATCTGGATATTGCATTATTCATATGCAAAGATCTGTAACTAGGCTAGCCCTGCACCGTTATGGCTAGAACAGGTAACTTCGCACCACTGGCCTACTACACACTTCTCAAACATGACGAACCAATAAAATCAACTTTTCGTTCTCTTCAAACAGCAGATGACATACCTGAGGACAGTGTGTTCAGAAAAGGTTCTTGAAATATACTCGAAGTTTGGCTTAACATTCAGCCAATCAACAGTGGACGAGCAATGAAAGCCTCAGCATGGCAACTTATCTTCGTCACCGCCCTCACAAATGTTTATTTTCGAAACGTTGGCTACAGGCTTAGGCTTCCCTTGCTCACCTCTGTTACTCTACCGACGTGTCCATCTCCTTGTAACCTTTTTGCATTGTTTGAACGCGCAAACCGAAATGTTTTGTCAACATGAAACCATAAATTGCATTTTACAAGGATCCGTGAGCATTAATTCGGCATACTCATATGTTTATTTAGTGTCGTTGCTTACACACAATATTGGCAGAGTTCCTTGTAGGCACTGTCGTCTCCATAACGTTTCTCACCTTCCTACGAGTACTCCACTCGTGTCAAAGCCTTTACTGCTGCAGCTGAACACTAAATGTGCAGTAGAAATATCAAGAACACACAATGTGTGATCTAAAATTTGGCATAACGTGTTTTTTTTTTCCTCCAGACTTCGCGCCTATTGCCAATGTGTTATGAATACAATGCTCGAGCTTACCTTACTGACAGGCGGGCGAGGCCGGCGCTCCGCGGAGTGCCGGCCTCGCCGGCCGCCCGGAGCCGTGTTCAAGTTGGAAGTGGACGACCGTGTACATATAGTGTGGAACACGTCGAACAGCACTGTACGGAGCACAAGTACTAGCGTAGGCGAGCTCAGTGATCGTTGTCCTTGCTTTAGCGGCACGCCAAACGCGATGAGAAAACTTCGCTTTCAATTCCGTTAAATAGATTACTATCTGTGTTTCTGTATGTTATAAACTCAGTAACTGAAAGCATTAGCTCCACCTGACCTCTAGAAAATTGTGGTCATGTACTGCTTCTATCACGATTGACAATAAACAATGTAAGCTTACTTGTATGAAGTGTTTTTTTTTTTGCCAGTTGAGGCCTCTCGGTCACCTGGCGATATAATAAAGGTATCGATAGTCATTTTAGAGTATCGTACACACGAACACCGCTCCTAAAGTGGTAGAAAAACACCCAAAACCAGCGAGCGAGCAGCAAAACGAACCCCACCAGCCGCTACCAACGTTCATGGACGTCAGACCATTGGTCAGACTCTGGAGTTTTGCAAAATGCGTAGCGCCACCTGCCGTTGCGAAGAGGCAGTAATTGAGTAGTGCAAAGCCCGAATCCCTTGCTAAGTTGCCTATGCAACTATAGCGACTGCGAAACAACGATTTAACTAGATTTCGGTCCATATTGCGAGTGTTTTGCGCATGTGACACCGAGACAGAGAGCTATGAATTTCTGCGCTAGTCGGCCGCGGACGCGCCGCTGAACTGCCATAAAGCGCTTGCTGGCTCACTCGATCTTCAGACTGACGGCGGAAACGACGGCAACCGCGATAGCGCCACGCGCTACGAAGAAACGCCGCAATCGACGCTACTGTTGTGTTGTAAATTGCCATGAACGTGAAGGACGGAATAACAACGTTCAGTTTTACCGATTTCCATCGTGATCGTATGAAGGGGAAAGGCGAGAACCGTTCAACCTGTTGGGTAATCGGATTACTTGCATTCCCCACAACACAGCGGCTCGCAGGAGAAAATGCGACAATTTTGTTCTTCTGTAATTGTGTTGCGTAGCCCTGACGGAGGACCGTGGTAACCAAGCGAGAACTCAAGAATTTGCAGCCGCCACTTCGTTGGTAACAGAAAAAATGGCTGTGGCTTAGCTAAGGTTAAGCCCAGGATGCGAAGCATACGAGCCTTTATTTTAGTTGTTGAACCACTGTTGAGCCTGGTGAACTGCTGTTGTTTGGCTATATTTGGTTCGGCTAGACGAAGAAACGACTCATGCGTTACTCTGCTTATTCCTTTATTTTCAAACCAATAAATACGCAGTGGTGATCAGTAAAGTAGTGGCTCTTTGTTTGAACATCGCTTATCTCGTATTTTCCCGGGGAGAGAGGTTGCCCAGGGATGCGCGCGGGAGGCGCATTTACATTCGCTCGCCTGTGCAGCCGGTCGACTGCAGCGCTGCCCCCACGGCACCAACGGGAACTATATATCTAGGTAACTTTTCGCCCTAGGGGAGCGTAGGTCCTTAGGTGTCGTGTAAAAAACGCACCTAGCTCCTGAAACACCCTAGTCGTCATGCACGCGCGCGCGGGGTCCATAGCAATATACCATAGCGATGATAGTGCGCGCCCTGGCTGCGGCGAAGCACGTTTCTAGGCCGAGTTTTGCGTCGATTCGCACTTTTTTTTGCCCTGTTGCGAGTGCGAAAAGGCTCGTCACTTCACACAGACCACGCCGACCACGCTGTGAGCTCGCCGCAGCCCTATAGTTTAACGAAAACGGACTCTCCGTGTGCCGTGGGCCGTAATGTGGGACGTAATTCATTTCTCCTTCCGCTAGCCACCATACTCCCGCTTTCGCTCTGCTGTCGGCTCTGCCTTGGCTCTGTTTCTGGCCGCGCGTTTGCGTTTTGCGCAGAAAAGCCGTAGTATAGTGCCTGGAATATACTGGCTAGTGTGCCGTCCACCCGCTCTTTTCAATGGAGGAGCATGGCGCCGCCTGCAATGAATGCCCACGGTGGCCGGCAGAGGTCACTGCCATACGGGTGGGTGCAGACTGCACGTGTCGTCTGCTTCGCACATCAGTTTCGCAGCGGTTGCGTCGGTTTCCATGTTTGCGTTCTCAGTGTTATTACAGTGTTGCGTGTTTCTTCTTGGTGTTATGAAAGAGTGAGTGTGTCGCTGCTGTGTTTGTGTGCCTGTCATTACAAGAACTATATGGCGGCGGTGAAAAGATGCCGAAGCTAAAGAGACAGTGCAAGGAGAGGACCTGCTTTGTACCGTTGTGTAAAAGCGGTTACCGCTCGAACACAGAGCGTGTATCCTTGTTCACTGCACCATCCGATGTGAAGCGGCTAGCAGAATGGGTAATAATGATCAAGAGAACGGACAGAAGACTAACACCAACTGCTGTGGTTTGTGAAAAACATTTCGAAAGCAGTTTAATCGAGCGCGCATTCTCTGTCACCGTGAACGGCGTCGTCCACGAGATTACTCGCGATAAACCGCGCCTGAAACCCGACGCCGTACCCACGATATTTCCTGAGTATCCTAAGCACCTTGTGCCTAAAGTGCCAGTAAAAAGAAAAACAAGAAATCTGTGCGAGCAAGATCTAAAGCTTCCATCAAAGCGGCACAAGCGCGGTAAGTCAGCTGCCTCTGAGCTGTTCTCAGCCATTGAGGGAGCGGAAACAGAGAGTCTCGAAGGTGTCCACCAGAATGCTGCTGTACCTGTAGAGTGCATCCCACGCAGTAGCTTTGAATCAGCAAGCGCGCAAAATGATGGAGCTCAGTGCCTGCATAACACTACTGAAAGTCGCCATCCGTTCAGCGACCTCTCTATTCCTGCCGCGTGGATGAAAGTGCCATCTCTGCCAGCAGAATCAGTAGCTTACGCTTATTGTGAAGCCGAAATAAATACCTTCGCCACCCATTTCATTGAGAAAATGGTATTGTCCGAAAAGCCTTTGCCTGAGCGACAGCCAGTAGTAGCCACGGTTTACTTGAGAGGGAGAGAGAAATCAAAACAAGTCCTCACAACTCGTTATGAGGCCGAATCCCTGATCAAGAACGTTTCCTTGACAGTTCTTTGTGCTGGATGCGGCCTAAAGCCTGCTTCAACGAAGCACACTTCCTACAGAGACATGTATTTTGCGGAAAAATGCTTGTTATCTACCAAGTCTGAAGGGGAGTCCTGCGTTTTCTGCAAGTACCAAAGAGTTCTAGCTCAAAACCAAGCCTGCAGGAGAAAGAAAAGGGAAAAGGCAAGCGCAGGGAAGCATGGCGAAAAGAAACACTGTAAGAACATTTCTCGAAATTTGTCGCGAACCAAGAAACGACTCGCAACTGCAAAAGAACAGGTGGCACATATGAAAGAGGGAAATGAGGCTGTTAGCGAAGAGCCATTTGAAAATAAAATTAAATCTCTTCCTCACAAACAGCAACTCGCTGTCAAGAACTGCTTCCTCGCTGCAAGACGGAACTCACATAAAGGCATGCGATACAATGATTAGTGGATCGTAGATCGTGGATCGTGGATCATGATGAAGATGCGAAGCCCGAAGTTATACGAACATCTCCGCAGAGAAACCATCATGGTACTGCCTGGGCGAACTTGCCTGCAAAGGTATCTGCAACGCTTCAAGGGTGGCTTTGAATTATTGAAAATTGAATTAGCGAATTTTTACTGTAACCTATACGACTGATAAAACTACGAACCTTAATACTTCGTGTAGGTTAATGCTTTGCCATCGCTATAAATTCCGCGCCTTTCATGTGAAACTGACATGTTTACATTGTTTTACTAACGACTGATATGTTCCAACCTTTCTTGAGATGTCAAAGTAACACTGGATGTTCCTCCTGTGCTTCTTTTTTACAATGAAGGCCACATTGAAGGCTTTGTCGACCTCGGGGATCATACACCTGCTGACCAGAAGAATGTGCTGGCAAACCATGGCATGGTAGTGCTGTTTCAGCCATTTACTGGTTAGCTGATTTCTTTTTCTTTCTTGCTTCGCAACCGTATAATATGTAAGGCGTATGCTCTCAGAAAATACTTATACCTTTATGCAGGAAGCTGGACACAAATTCTTGACGTTTTTGCCTCCAATTAGGGCAATGTGAAATCCGCGACACTGGCGAAAATCATTGTGGAAACAGCCATCCTTGCGGAAAAAACTGGTCTCTTTGTGGACTGCATAACATGCGACGGCGCCAGTTGCAATAGGAGCATGTGGCGGCTGTTTGGAATAAACGGTGAGATATTTTATTTGAGTGCAATATGCTAAGTTGTTCTTGCAACGTTGTGCTAGTACTGCAGCACACGCTTTACGATTTTTTAACTTGTGATGAAATAATCGCCAACCGTGGTGGAGCAGTGGCTTTGTTGTAGAGCGCGCTGCAAAGCCCGGGGTGCGGGATCAAATCAATGCTGCAGCGGCGGCATTTCGACTGGGGCGAAATGCAAAAACGCCCATGTACCGCGCATTGGGTGGACGTTAAAGCACCCCAGGTGGTGAAAATTATTCCATAGTCCAGTCACACACCACGGTGTGCCTTATAATCTTATTGTAGTTTTGGCATGTAAAACCACACAAATAATTTTTTTTTGAAATTAGGTAATTAGTGCTTATCCTTGACATGTTTTCTTTATTTATTTTTTACAAGGTTCTGCAAGCCACGTTCGGAGCAGCACCAAGCACCCAGTCGATCCGAAGAGGCAGCTGTTCTTTGTGTCCGATTTTCCACACTTAATGAAAAACGTGAGAAATGGATTTGTTGCAAAAGGGTACCTGACACCAACTGGACATGTCCATGGTGGTATTGTTCAAACAGCTTTCGAAGCAGATCGGGAAAGTGTCACACTGAAAGTGATGCCGAGCATTACAAATGCACACATTAAGCCGAACGGTTTCGAAAAAATGAAGGTGGACATGGCGTTTCAGCTCTTCAGCGATCAGGTCATCAAATGGCTATTTGTGTACAGGGAGCGCATTGAGTCTTCGTATGGGACTGTGCAGCCGACTGTAGATTTTGTGAAAGAAATGAATCGCCTGATTCGTGTCACCACATCACGGACAAGCGGAAAGGCGCTCAAGCCTGGAAGTCCAAACATGCGCTTTTTGAAAGGGTTTCTTGAATATTTGCGATAGTGGGAACAGCACGCAAAACCGGCTGGTGGTGGTTTTCTTACAGAAAGCACAGCTTCTGGACTAAGGGTTACCATCACAAGTATCCTTAATCTGTTGTCCTACCTGTCATCTACCGTGGGCTTCAAATATCTTTTAACGTCCTGCTTAAGCCAAGATAAGCTAGAAAACCTTTTTGGAATAATTAGACAATCATCAGGGTGCAATGACCATCCAACAGTTTCGCAATTTCTCGTGACTGTAAACTTACTGGCATTTTATAATCTAGCCAAACCACCCAGTGAAGGAAACTGCCCACCAGACGTGGTCAGAGCACTGCTGAATCCAAATGAGCTGTGTGCAACAACAGGCAGGAGCCTAGTGGACAGGATAGACGGCCTTCTTGACCGCGGAAGTATCAATGAAGCTGAGGATGTCATTCATTCTCTTGTGTCTAGTGGTGAACATGAAGCTTACACAGAAAAAAGGAGCAATAGCACGTTGATATACTATACTGCAGGTTATGTTGCACGAAAAATCATTGCCGAAAATTCTTGTCCCCAGTGTGCAGGCTGCCTTTGCATAAGTAAAGCAGAAGTAGTGCCGACGCTGCTTCACATTTCACAACCCATTTTTACAATGGAGGCCTTGTCTATCCTAGTCAGACCTTTTCAAAAGCTGTGAAGGCCACGGAAGATGCATTTACTGCGTTCTTCAGTAAAAACAAGTTGCATGTAGCGAGTCTAGCTGATTTTTCAAGTCAGCTGCAGACACTGGCCTTTCCACAATAGGGTGCCCAGAGCACGAAAAAGCAACTTTGACCGCAGTTGTAAAGTTCTATGTTCTTTTGGGGTTTCGTTTTTTTGCAAAAAGTATCAACAAAGAGAGGGAAGCGCAAAGAAAACGGCAGAAGCTCCTTAAACTGCGTCACTGCAACTAGATCTATCTTCATGTATTTGTGTTTTGTCTCATCTAGTGCAGTATTGTGCCTCCGTTTGACTGTTGTTCCACTTCAATAAAATCTTTGTTACGCTTAAATAAAAGCTCTGTTTCCTATTTTCGTTCAAGTCCATCAGAGATAGTTAGAAAACTGCACCTGTTTACCAGCTTTAAAAAAATTATATAGTACACGGAACACCAGCAGTCCATTTTACAGGCTAACTTACTTATTATCATATACCCTCGGGACCGAATGGGCATTATGAGCCAGGGGATGAGTACATTGTTTACAAACAATCAAAAACATTCAAACCTATCAGGACAACAATAAGAAACAGGCAGAAACAGCATCAAATAAACATAAAAAGAAATAACAGCGAAATTCGAGTCATTTCGAAAGATGATCGGGTACAGCGGTCTTGAATGGTTATGCATTATTATAAGATTAATTGAACAGTAATATAACCTCAGCATTCTTTTTTTTACTAGAATAAATATGTAACCTAACACTTACCTTCAAAAACATTACTCTGCTATCATGGCTAGAATAAAAGAGGCATCCTTAGCTATCGCCTAAGAGATCTCGACGCGAAGGCGAACGCCTTGTAAAGCTTACTGTTTTCACCTTAATCCTCCGTCATCCACCCTAATGCTCCTTAATAAACTGCGATACCCTTAATTCAATCTAATCCATCTTAATCCAATCACTAATCAATCAATAAATTTGCTAATCAATTATCGTCTCTTATGCACGGCTGGACTGCTTTAGTTCGCGTCTGGCCTTCCTTCGGTAGCATGATACTTTCTGAACCTCACAACACAACCGTTAAACATGGATATCTAAGGCTTTTGCCTTAAAAATTAAGTTTTCCCTTTGAAAGAACCACTGGAGGTTCCACGATCGAAGCCGAGCTGGCGCGAGCTTTTCATGCAAGTGACCAGCGCTACAAATGCCTGTTGTAATCAAAACGAACCCTAATCAGTAATCAGCTACCCACCTTTGAACTGTGCTGCTGCTACGGCTTAATAAAAACAAAAAGCGCAGCAGCCCGCTTGCCGATGCGGTGGAAACAAGGCGGGTTACGAGGACCGGTTGGTGCCGCGGCACCCACCCGCACTGCAGCGCCCCTAGCGGCAGCCGCCGGCATTCATTGCATCCGGTGCCACCCCGGAGGCCGCGGACGGTACACTAGCCAGTATATTCTAGGCACTATAGCCGTAGCGCCGTCTGTGGACGCCGTTCTACTCACCGATGGCGCAACGTCACTATGAGACCATGATGTCAGTACTCCTCGATCGGAGGGCGGGCGATTTGAACCGCGCTAGAGGTACGCGGACGCTTCAGAAAGCATATTCTCTTAAAGTAAGTCTCTCCTTGGCACGAAACAAGCGTTTCGAGGTTTCTGTGATGGTATTTCAGCAGTCCACATTGACTTAATAGTAACCTTTAGTGTCCCTTTAAATTTACTTTTGTACGAATGTTTCCCGGCATTGCTGCGCGCTTACATACACGGTACGCCCACGCCGGCGCACTTCCTTATGTATAAGCGCGAGCAGCGAGCGATGTGTTCAAACAGTGCAAAAAAGCAGGTCTGTGCGCCTGCACCAAGCCGCGCCGAATCAAACCAGAGGAAATGAAAGCAGCGACATGCGATCGTATAAACGCCTAGTGCAAAAACCGGACGCACACCAACCTGCGCTCGGAAAAGCGATCGTGTAAAAGCCTAGTGCGAAAACCGGGCGCACATAAATCTGCGCTCGGAAAAGCACGCGCAAGCACGTAGCGAGCCGCGCCAATCCAATTCAGAAGCCAGAAGAGGGGGGGGGAGTAATGTGTGACACTAGCCTCAGTGTTACCCGCTCACGCTGTAACTCATGAGCACATGGCACAACGACACAACCACCACGTTCAGAGAAAGCGCGCAAACTGAGCGTGTGAGAACGCGGAGTGCGCCAACCCAGCAACCTTCAGGCCTTCAGGCCATAGAGTTAGTAGACCAACTCTAGAGGAAAAGCTGGGCCGGAAAAGTGGGAACATTTAGGGCACCGCCCTGTTGCTACTGGTCAATGTGGCCAGCGTAGTTATTATTGAAAGAGCTGAAAAGAAATGCAGGTCACTTTATGCTTTGTCATTTAAAAACGCATACCTGATGGCTTTATGAAGGCGGTACGTTCATATTAAGTTTACGGAAAGTGATCGCTAAGTCCGTGACTTATGTAAATCACGATGTACGCATTCATGCAATAAAGGATGACGCGAATTTCGGTTTTGAATCTTTTTGGATGCGTCGTAGTTTCGTACAGTTTAGGTTTGACCACGACCTACTGTATGAGGTCGTATGAGGTCGACTACTGTATGAGGCTGCATGAGGTAGACCTACTGTATACAGTAGGTAGTGGGTTTGACATGCGATCGCGCGTCGACATCGGACGCTATGGCACACTCGTGCCTTATGTGCCACCGAAGCACCTAAGTGCTCTGGCGTATATACCTTCACATGTAAGTAAACGAATGTATCTTCTTGTTCAGAACATCACGCGAGCAGACAGCGCTTGTGATGCATCACAATCGTTTTAGAAGCGTCACAGTAGAGCATTCTTCTACGTGCGGAGCGGTGTTTTTATTTGAAGGTTTCCCTTCTGTAGGAAATTGCTGGACAGGTGGACCAGCGCGCCGCAATTGTACTGGCAAATCTACAAGCAAGTCATACAATCTGTGTAATTGTTACACTTTGAACAATCATGCTTTTACAAAGGCCACAGCAGAAAAACAGCCTGATGACGAGTATTTCTGTTCCACGAAGCAATCAAGAGGAAATGGAGTGCATGAACCGACATATTAATAGCGTTGGCGGTTTATTAACTGTGTAATGTTTTCAACACTTCCTTGCATGCCATTTCATGTGGCATCTCTGTTCTGGTCAGAAATTTGTGCAGCGAATCTAATTGCATGATCGACTCCAGGCCTGTGGGACCGTTCACTTGCACTTGATGCTGAGTCTTTTACATGTATCCATAAACTGCAGATTTGCACATCAGATCCCTGCGAGCATTTTCAAAATTCAATTATTTCAGACAACAGGCAGATATGCAATACTGACACAATACGACAAACCAGCTGACGCACATATTTTTTTACCATACTCGCACTTAAAATAAGTAGATCATGTGGACAGCTCCAGTTCATTTTCCTTAAATCAGTGTGTACTAGGGGTATGCAAAAATAATCTTTTTCTCGCGCACCGATTATTTTGCTCTACATGCTAGAGAACCCACCACGTTAGTGTAACGTGTCTTGTACATCACACTAATATGTGCTTTAATTTACCAAGTGAAATGAGTTACTTTATGGCTCATTCAGTCAAATCACACTGCAAGCTGCATTCATCAATCTTCAATTGCATTTTGCAAATGTTTAATGAAACATGTTTCCCTGTTATGCAGATATGCAATGGCAAGCCCTTCCGTGTGTTCCAAAGGTAAAATTTAATCTTTTAAATAAAGAATGCATTTCTAGTCAGAAACAACAAGCAAAAATGGTGAGTGCATAGTATCGGAAGCCCAAGGTACAGAAATTATGACAAGTGTCGAATGATTTTAAGGAAAGAATGCTATTTCAAAATGCAAGACCCTTTAGTGGAAGTCAAGCAAGTCAATATCGGTAGAATACTCTGCAAAATTATGCGAGTGAGGGTATGTCATACAATGGGTCAGGAAATGCGTTGTTTTTCTGCAAAACAAAAGCTGATGATTGTCATTACGTAAGTCACTTTAGCGTCATGAGACTGCTGCTTGATAAATTCAGAAATAATCCAAAAAACAAGACATCCAAAAATAAAAAAAATAGTGATGCTCTGTCCACACTGGGAAAAATAAAAAAAGCACATTACATCTAATGTGGACATATCAGACGCCTTGTGAAACACTAAAGGAAAAATTTTGTTTTGAGTTATGGCACTTGCCACATAGATGTGGGGGGCCTTTCACTAATAGTGATAGAACACAACTCTTGCCTAACCACATTAGAGAGAACATTGTAGTACACCCTATCCCCAAGAACATGCACCCCACCCACAATCAGGAGAGAAGAGCAGCGCGTGCCCGCATGTTGCACAAACGTTGTTTCAGAGACCCGTATACGTACTACACGGACGCTAGCCCGTATCCCTCGTCGCCACGTTGCGGGCTCAAATACACAATCGCCGTTGTCAATCAGGGGAACCTGGTAGCCTCAGCCTCCATCCGCGCCACATGCAGCGCAGCAGCAGAAGCAGCAGCAATCGCTCTCGCACTTCGCGACGCTGAGAGCAAGGGAAGGTCCGCCCGTGTCCTTACTGACTCACAAGCGGCTTGTCGTTTATACCTGAATGGAACACTCCCTGTACAAGCCATTCGAATCCTGGGTCGCACACTACAATGGACCCATGGTATCGTCTGGTGCCCCGGGCACGAAGGCCTGCGGGGCAACGAAGAGGCGGACTGCGCAGCTCGAGGTCTCACTAGCCGAGCGGCAGACCACACCGTTCTTCAGCCCCCGACAGACCGACGAGCGACCCACGAGTTATTAACGACAGGTCAACAAATACTACAGGACCAACGGCTCGGAAGAACGCAATACGCTCCCCCACACAAAGCTCTCAATAAACTCCAGGCAAGGGACTGGCGCCGCCTGCAAACTAACACATACCCACAATTGTCTCGTCTACACGCAATCTACCCAGACAGTTATACGTCCCGAACATGTCCCTGGTGTAGCAACCACACAGCGACACGACACTCGCGCACATAACACACGAATGCACCGACCGTCCGGGCGACGCAATTTCCCCACGAGTCACAACACACACACTCACTACGTGGTCTTGGGAGGCGAAACTCTCCGAACTGGACCTGGGAAGCCAACTGGCGACCCTCGACCAGGCCCGGCGAGCCGCGATCGCCAGTGGAGCCCTGTCAGAGGGAACCACCCAGGAATAAACCGCGCAACGGTTTCTGCAATAATAAAGTTTCTCCTCCTCCTCCTCCTTACCACTGCATTTAGAAAATGAAAGCAATCATACAGACAAGGATGATTCTTTATATTTTTGGCTACCACTTCAAATGCCTCCACCAAGTGTTGCAATGCCGCACGCAGCCATACTAAGGATCTCGCTGCAGCACCTGCAGGTAAAAAGCAGAAGCAGTGAAAGTGCTGGTGTGTACTGGACACTGTGTTTGAAAACTTTTAGGCAAGAATAGTGCAAGAAGCAGACATAACAACTGCATTTGTTTCCATAATTTTCCATTTGAATGGCCTATTCTTTTGACTTAGTCAATGCCTACGCCTAGCCACAGCAGCTCCCTCATACAGACTCTGCAAGCCAAGAGGCCGTGGAGGCAAATGCAGGTAAGAGGCAAGAAGCAATAGCACTGGTATCGACATTCGTCTAATTTCTTTCTTTTTCTTTCGTTTAGGCAGCCAGCACACCTCGAACAGCGACCTTGACTGCGGGTGTGTCACCCTAGTCACAAAGGAAACATTTGAGGGAAAGCGACAGGCAATGTGAACAGCCACTTCTCCATGTAAACGATACTGTTTCTCTCGGATGAGTCCTACGCCTCGCCACACCAGCACACTTGTGCACAAAGATGCCGTGGAGGCACGTGCAGGTCAGACGCAAGAAGCAGTGGCACTGATGTCGACATTCACCCAATTTCTTTTGCTTGCACTGAGGCAGCCAGCACACCTCGAACAGCCACCTTGACCGCAGGTGTGTCAGTAGATTCCTGTTGTACATATGCTCATACCTAATAAACTTCAGTAAACTTGAACTTGACAATAAACTTGAAGGCAAATGGGACATTGATGCATTGTTTTTTTGAACATTTATTGTACACATACAATATATGTTATACTTTGCAGTGCTACAGAGCGTATTTTGAAGCTTCCCGCTATATTTTGCACCTTTAATTACGTATGTGTTGTGTGGCCCTCATGCAGTTCATGTTGTAGCAGCTGCTTTGTCTGTGTATTGCACATTAGCTTAAGCTCGTGATATCCACATACCTCTCTCACATATACAAAATAAAGTTCTATGTAGTCCTCAGTGTTACAACGAAAAATGAAAGTAAACAATCCGATCGTGGAATTATGTTTACTACAACGATTCGTATGACAGTTACTGACAAGTTGACAACTTGAACTGGTCAATCCGTCCATAGCCTCCTCTATTTTTCAAAAATAAAGCAGGCTATGATTCGTCATGGCAAGGAATTGTATGTACACATAAAAATAAAGGTATAGAATTAGGGCGGTACGAAAAAATGTACCAACACCGTCCTCTAGAGCCATACCGTTAAGGTACCGTAACAAAGCGTATTATGCATAATGTTCATACAACGAACTCTGATATTACTACACCCGCCAGGCGACGCCAGCTGTATTTGCGATGACGCATTTGCGACTGCACCGGATGCCCTCCATATTATTCTCGTTAATCGTGCTCACTACACCGAGGCAAAAGAAAGATCATGGGCGCAGGTGCCTTTAAAGTATCTCGACCTTGCGAGGCACTGCTGCGTGTGCCAGGGGAGCTATCCGTGCAAACGCTCCCTGGCATACACCTGCCTCGGCGGCCCCAACCTACGTACCGTTCTGCTTCGAGCTTTGATCCCCCCACGGTCTCTTGGGTGCCCTGGAGTTCCTGCGCCGCCTGCTTTATTATTATAATCTCAGGGGCTCCCCTGAGACTTCCGTTTGTCATTTACATGCGCCCTACAGCTGGATCAGTACTTATAATAATAAAAAAAGCCCGATCTATCGTCGCGACGATAGATCGCAAAAGCGGCTTTTGCAACATACCGCGCCCGTGCGAAGAGAATTACGGAACGCCAACGAGGAATCTGACCACTGCTTCGAGCTCGTAACCTCGTCGAGTGACACTCCTGCAACAGGCGTGACCGCTGAAAACCGCATACCGGCGGAAACTTCAACAGGATCATTCCTCGGTTGCATAACTGCCACCTGTACGGCGAACATGGACCACACCCACACCTTCCCGCAACATAGAATAAAGAACCAACTTATAAAGCCCAAACACACGGCTGCACACACATATCACGACACATAGAGTTACTATACTGACTCTAGAGGTAAAGCTACCCATAGGGCCCATGCATTGAAATGGGGAACCGCAAGAGCGCCGCCATGTTGCTACGCGCCGATGTTGCCAGCTCTTGAGACGCTTGCTAGACTTGGTGACAGTATTCAGTTTTAATCCGGCAACAGTAGCAGCGTAGCAGCATGGCGTCTCACTTGTACTGTCGTGATGTGTGCGTGCAGCCGTGTGTTTGGGCTTTATAAGTTGGTTCTTTATTCTATGTTGCGGGACGGTGGGGGTGTTGTCCGTGTTGGCCGTACAGGTGGCAGTTATGCAACCGAGGGATTATCCTGTTGAAGTTTCCGGCGGTATGGGGTTTTCAGCGGTCACGCCTGTTGCAGGAGTGTCATTCGACGAGGTTACCAGCACGAAGCTGTGGTCAGATTCCTCGTTGGCGTTCCGTGATTCTCTTCGCACGGGCGCGGTATGTTGGAGAATCCGCTTTCGCGATCCCCGATCTATCATCGCGACGATAAATCGTTTTTTTTATTATTATTTCAAGTACAGATCCAGCTGTAGGGCATATGTAACTGACAAACGGAAGTCTCAGGAGAGCAACTGAGATTATAATAAAGCAGGCGGCGCAGGAACTCCAGGGCACCCAAGGGACAGGGGGGGGGATCAAAGCTCGAAGCAGAACGGTACGTATGTTGGAGCCGCCGAGGCAGGTGTGTGCCAGGGAGTGTTCGCACGAACAGCTCCCCTGGCGCGCGCAGCAGCGCCTCGCAAGGTCGAGATACTTTAAAGGCACCTGCGCGCATGATCTTTCTTTTGCCTCGGGACAGTGAGCACGATTAACGAGAATAATATCGAGGGCATCCGGTGCAGTCGCGAATGCGTCATGGCAAATGTAGCTCGAGTCACCTGGCGTGTGCAGTAATATTAGAGTTGGTTGTATGAACTTTATGCATAATACGCTTTGTTACGGTACCTTAACGGAATGGGTCTAGAGGGCGGTGTTGGTACATTTTTATGCGAAGCATACTAGCCGCACAACCACGCTCTTCCTTGCTGCGCCGCGCGCGGCCGCGTAGCTACCATATGACGTCATAACAGCTGCAAAAGCGGAGGCTTAACTCGTGCGCTCGCTTGCGGCGGCGTAGCTACATAGCCGGGTCTCAGCTCGTGCGCTCGCCTGCATGAGTTGTTTCTTCGTCTAGCTGAACCAAACCAAATATAGCCAAGCAACAGCGGTTTACCAGGCTAAACAGTGGTTCAACAACTAAAATAAAGGCTAGTATGCTTCGCATCCTGGGCTTAACCTTAGCTAAGCCACAGCCATTTTTTCGTAGCACCCGAATCCTATATCCCCTATTACAAACACACACACACATACCCCCTTTTTTATGTATACATACAATTCCTTGCCATGACGGATCATAGCCTCCTTTATTTTTGAAAAATAGAGGAGGCTATGGTCCGATCGACCAGTTCAAGTTGTCAACTTGGACTGGTCATCGTGCCACAAGATTCATCCATTCATGCTATTCATATAATGTCGGTATATCATCGTTAAAAGCAGAACCGGCTTAACAAGCCTGACTTGTCGGCGTCGTATCGCTACTATGTACTTATTTCATAGGTTTTTTTACAGCTGACTTCATCATCCACCCTACATCAGTCCTCCTGCACGCATTTCACTCCGCATTGGTCATCCCTTTCAAGTCGCCCGTCCACGTACGCAGAGGTGGGCTCGGTCGCTGTGCCACGATGCACTCATCTAAGCCGTTCGCCTTCGCTGCGCAGGTGTCTGCCCATCTAATCATCCAGATACTCATCCTGGCCCTGGTTCCCGCCGCTTCCGTTGCCACGGCCCCCAGCGAACCACTTCGCTCCGAGTGGCCCGCCAGCCCTTGTCAGCTGTCTACAACTACCGATAGCCCGGCAGCGCCCCCGCTGCCGTGCCTCAACTGCCCCTGCATTCACGCACCGTCATCGACAACAACCGAAGAGCCATCTATAAAAGACCATAACCAACGCGCGGCACTCTGTGAGCTCGGTCGCTGTGCCACGATGCACTCGTCTAAGCCGTTCGCCTTCGCTGCGCAGGTGTCTGCCCATCTAATCATCCGGATACTCATCCTGGCCCTGGTTCCCGCCGCTTCCGTTGCCATGGCCCCCAGCGAACCACTTCGCTCCGAGTGGCCCGCCAGCCCTTGTCAGCTGTCTACAACTACCGATAGCCCGGCAGCGCCCCCGCTGCCGTGCCTCAACTGCCCCTGCATTCACGCACCGTCATCGACAACAACCGAAGAGCCATCTATAAAAGACCATAACCAACGCGCGGCACTCTGTGAGCTTGGTCGCTGTGCCACGATGCACTCGTCTAAGCCGTTCGCCTTCGCTGCGCAGGTGTCTGCCCATCTAATCATCCGGATACTCATCCTGGCCCTGGTTCCCGCCGCTTCCGTTGCCATGGCCCCCAGCGAACCACTTCGCTCCGAGTGGCCCGCCAGCCCTTGTCAGCTGTCTACAACTACCGATAGCCCGGCAGCGCCCCCGCTGCCGTGCCTCAACTGCCCCTGCATTCACGCACCGTCATCGACAACAACCGAAGAGCCATCTATAAAAGACCATCACCAACGCGCGGCACTCTGTGAGCTTGGTCGCTGTGCCACGATGCACCCATCTAAGCCATTCGCCTTCGCTGCGCAGGTGTCTGCCCATCTAATCATCCTGATACTCATCCTGGCCCTAGTTCCCGCCGCCTCTGATGCCACGGCCCCCAGCGATCCACATCTTTGTCCAGTTGTTTGAGCGTAGCTCCTCTTTCAGCTTGCCATTCAGCCGCCAAAACCAAAGACGGATGTGACATCACGGACGCGAAAAACAAAGAATGAATGTGACATCCCGGACGTGACGTTCGGGTGAACCTAACGCCTGCGTTCCGTCGACCGGGTGAATGCAGACACTTTGCACCTTGAAGACGCGCTTGGCAAGTACCGTTCCGTCTGTCACAATGATTCATTTTCTACTAGAACAGCACGTGAAAAACTGTTTTAGCTTTATTATTTCGCGAAAACATGTTTTGTTTAACTATGAGAACTTGTTATTGTGTGTGCGGCTACATGTTGCGTAAAAATTATCAGCGGGCCGCTAAAGTTGGAGGACAGACGGCAAGGTTCGCGCTCGCTTTGAAACAGTTGGTCGTGTGTTCTTGCTTTTCTTCGCTTGGTTACGCATTGTGGGTGAGTAAAGATGTAATATGCATGAATGGAAACATTTTATGAAGATTTTACTTTGAGAACGCGTCATTTGCTTAGCCATATCCACGTTTTAGACGAAGCCACTTACAACACCAGCCAACACGAGCCTCGCAGACACATATACCGTCATTCATAGAGTTTCTCACTATAACACCTAAAGGGCAATCTGGCGCCGCAGTCTATGGGAGTTTCTTAAGAGGGCATCGTGCCGTCATCGGAATGGCGGTATATGTGTCTGCGAGGCTCGTGTTGGCTGGTGTTGTAAGAGGCTTCGTCTAAAACGTGGATATGGCTACGCAAATAACGCGTTCTCAAAGTAAAATCTTCATAAAATGTTTCCATTCACGCATATTACATCTTTACTCACCCACGATGCATGACCAAGCGAAGAAAAGCAAGAACAGACGACCAACTGTTTCAAAGCGAGCGCGAACCTTGTCGTCTGTCCTCCAACTTTAGCGCCCCACTGATACATCTTACGCAACATGTAGTCGTACACACAATAACAAGTTCTCATAGGTAAACAAAACATGTTTTCGCGAAATAATAAAGCTAAAACAGCTTTTCACGCGCTGTTCTAGTAGAAAATGAATAATTGTGACAGACGGAACGGTACTTGCCAAGCGCGTCTTCAAGGTGCAAGGTGCAAGGCAGCAAATGAAATGTAATAGGGCTCAGTGAAGTTAGGAGGCCAAAAGAAGCACATACAATGTTAAAAAGCGGGCACGTCCTGTGCTACCGGGGCTTAGCGGAGAGGCGAGAACTAGCAGTCGGATTCCTGATTATTAAGAATATAGCTGGTAACATCCAGGAATTCTATATCATTAACGAGACAGTGGCAGGTCTTGTGAAACTTAATAAGAGGTACAAAATGAAGGTTGTACAGGTCTAGGCCCCTACATCCAGTCATGCAGTCATGATGACCAGGACGTTGAAAGCTTCTATGAAGACGTGGAATCGCCGACAGGTAGAGTGAAAACAAAATACACTGTACTGATGGGCGACTTCAGTGTCAAGGTAAGCAAGAAGCAGGCTGGAGACAAGGCAGTAGGAGAATAGGGCATAGGCACTAGGAATAACAGGGGAGAGTTATTAGTAGAGTTTGCGGAGCAGAATATTATGCGGATAATGAATACCTTCTTCCGCAAGCGGGATAGCCGAAAGTGGACGTGGAGGAGCCTGAATGGCGAGACTAGAAATGCAATAGACTTTATACTCTGCGCTAACCTTGGCAACATACGTACAAGATGTGGATGTGCTCAGCAAGGTGCGCTGCAGTGACCACAGGATGGTAAGAACTCGAATTAGCCTAGACCTGAGGAAAGAACGGAAGAAATTGGTACATAAGAAGCGGATCAATGAGATAGCCGTAAGAGGGAAAGCAGAGGAATTCCAGATCAAGCTACAGAACAGGTATTCGGCTTTATCTCAGGAAGAGGACCTTATATAGTGTTGAAGCAATGAACGGCAATGTTGTGGGCATCATTAAGGAGTGTGCAATAGAAGTCGGTGGTAATTACGTTAGACAGGATACCAGTAAGCTATCGCAGGAGACGAAAGATATGTGATCAAGAAATGCCAATGTATGAAAGCCTCTAACCCTACAGCTAGAATAGAACTGGCGGGACTTTCGAAGTTAATCAACAAGCGTAAGACAGTTGACATAAGGAAGTATAATATGGATAGAATTGAACATGCTCTCAGGAACGGAGGAAGCCTAAAAACAGTGAAGAAGAAACTAGGAATAGGCAAGAATCAGATGTATGCATTAAGAGACAAAGCCGGCAATATCATTGAATGAGCTAGTTCAAGTGGCTGAGGAGTTCTATAGAGATTTATACAGTACCAGTGGCACCCATAACGATAATTGAAGAGAGATTAGTCTAGACGAATTCGAAATCCCACAGGTAACGCCGGAAGAAGTACAGAAAGCCTTGGGAGCTATGCAGAAGGGCAAGGCAGCTGGGGAGGGCAGGTAACAGCAGATTTGTTGAAGGATGGTGGGCAGATTGTTCTAGAAAAACTGGCCACACTGTATACACAATGCCTCATGACCTCGGGCGTACCGGAATCATGGAAGAACGCTAACATAATCCTAATCCATAAGAAAGGGGACACCAAAGACTTGAAGAATTATAGACCAATAAGCTTACTGTCCGTTGCCCACAAAGTATTTACGAAGGTAATCGCAAACAGAATCAGTAACACCTTAGACTTCTGTCAACCAAAGGACCAGACAGGATTCCGTAAAGGCTACTCAACAATACACCATATTCCCACTATCAATCAGGTGATAGAGATATATGCGGAATATAACCAACCCTTATATATAGCTTTCATTGAGTACGAGAAAGCGTTTGATTCTCTCGAAACCTCAGCTGTCATGGAGACATTACGGAATCAGGGTGTAGACGAGCCGTATGTAAAAATACTGAAAGGTATCTATAGCAGTTCCACAGCCACCATAGTCCTCCATAAAGAAAGCAACAAAATCCCAATAAAGAAAGGCATCAGGCAGGGAGATACGATCTCTCCAATGCTATTCACAGCGTGTTTACAGGAGGTATTCAGAGAACTGGATTGGAAGAATTAGGGATAAAAGTTAATGCAGAATACCTTAGTTACTGGCGATTCGCTGATGCTATTGCCTTGCTTAGTAACTCAGGGGACCAATTGCAATGCAGGCTCACTGACCTGGAGAGGCAAAGCAGAAGAGTGAGTCTAAAATTAACCTGCAGAAAACTAAAGTAATGTTTAACAGTCTCGGAAGAGAACAGCAATTTATAATAGGTAGCGAGGCACTGGAAGTGGTAAGGGAATACATCTACTTAGGGCAGGTTGTGACGGTGGAACCGAATCATGAGACGGAAATAATCAGAATAAGAATGGGCTGGGGTGCGTTTGGCAGGCATTCTCAGATCATGAACAGCAGGTTGCCATTATCCCTCAAAGAAAAGTGTATAATAGCTGTGTCTTACCAGTACTAACCTACGGGGCAGAAACCTGGAGGCTTACGAAAAGGGTTCTACTTAAATTGAGGACGACGCAACGAGCTATGGAAAGAAGAATGATGGATGTAACGTTAAGGGATAAGAAAATAGCAGATTGGGTGAGGGAACAAACGCGAGTTAATGACATCTTGGTTGAAATCAAGAAAAAGAAATGGACATGGGCAGAACATGTAATGCGGAGGGAAGATAACCGATGGTCATTAATGGTTACGGAGTGGATTCCGAGGGAAGGGAAGCGTAGCAGGGGCGGCAGAAAGTTAGGTGGGCGGATGAGATTAAGAAGTTTGCAGGGACGACATGGCCATAATTGGTACATGACCGCGGTTGTTGGAGAAGTATGGGAGAGGCCTTTGCCTTGCAGTGGGCGTAACCGGGCTGATAATGATGATGATGACGTGTGATAAGCAGTAGCCCACTGGTATCGATTGCAGTCCGTGCCGTTTATCGATTCCAATCGTACGGCAGTTGTTTCTTTATTCTATGGTACGGCGGTTATATTTGCGAATGGAATGGTCGTTTCCTTTGTGCAGCATCACTCAGGTTCGTCTTAATTAGCCAACAATAATATCTCAGCCAGTTTATGCATCGAACATTCGATAGCTGGTACCAGACGATCGAGTTTGAAGACGTACGGTGAATTTTATCAGCTGCGGCGTTTAACTGGCGTAAAGGGTACATGCACGGCTTCCGTCGTCAGTGGCCTGCCGCGTCTAGCCGCGTAATGACGGGTTGCTTGAAAAAAAAAGTGTGCTTTCTAGCGTGAAAACTCGTCGCTGGAACCGAGCACAGCCTGCAAGCAGTCTGCCTGGAAACCCAAGAAAGCGGATTAACCTGGCAGCTTCTGGGTGTGTGCACCGGCGAGTCAAAAAACACTGCTTCGCATTTTCAACTTTCAATTTCTTCGGGTGCAAGGCGGGTAAAACAGATTGCCGCAGTCATTTTTTAATGTAGAAAATTATAATAAAGTTATTGCTCGTCAAAGGCAATTCAAACAAGGGTCTTGTTATTTTGCCACGTTGCAAACATTCCCAACACGGAGTACAGTATAAAGAGTAGTTTTGGCTGTGTCTGCATGAATGATACACAGCGATAAATTCGCAGCACATTAGTGCAAGTGTACTTCCGGTGACACAGTTGGATTAATATCATTTGAAACATAATAAAATTATTGTTTATAACCTAGTAGCTGGCAAAAAAATTTAATCGAGGCTTCACAAAGCACAGCTCGCACAAAGACACCATTCAAAGAAATGCACACTAAAAGCAGTGTTGTGTGTGTGTGTTTTCTGTCATGAAGCGTTTTGTGCACTGCTTTTAGTCATACAAGAATCACAAGCTCACCCACGCTTCCACCATAGTAACTGAGGCTTTCTTCTTTTGCCTCCAGCCTCCAAGATGCTGCTCACATTTGATCACCACTTTGGACTCTATTGTCTCTGGACGTACAAGTCACTAGTGAATGTGTTACCACAGAGCCAGAATCCTCGCAAGGTATGTTTCTGAACACTTCAAGTAGAACTGTGATTTGTTCATTTATTGGACAAACTTTTGTTTCACCATTCTGTGCTTGCATGTTTGTCATGGCTTCACGATTTCGCTTTACAGGAAGAAGGACAAAAGAGAGATTATTGGTTTACAAGCTGCCCATGCCAAGCCGTAAGGAGCTCAACGGACACTATAATGACAAGAGGTCCTCTTGAACTACGTGCCTCACCATGAAATGTTTGCCAGTTCACCAGATAGAGGGCTGAGCCATATCAGGAAAGTAACAGTCTACAGTTTTTTGTCATACCGAGCTGGAATGCTAAAATTTTGCATACAAGCTTGCTTGATTTTAAGGGCATTTTATGACAATCACAGAAGTAACAAGTTTAGTCCCAACTTGTTTCTTTTCTCGTCATGTAGCAAGTTCCTACTTTGTAATGCACAAATTCTGTCATCTGCTGTTTGAAAATTAGGTTGACGGGCATAACCAAAAAGTATCACATGCTCCTTTATAGCCTTAATTTGTTACATGAAACTGAAAAGAAGTTTAAAGCCTTCAAAATCACTCGGTGCAGTTTTGAGGAAATGATGCTTCATGTTCACTGAAACTCTGGCAGTAACTCTTCACTTTTTTATTCTATTCTTTATTTAATGTACGCTCAGGGCCGTATGCCATTAAAGAGAGGAGTGATTAAAAAGCAGTAGGGTAAAACAAACAAGAGCAGTGAGTTTTGGTAATACAATGATTCTCCTGATTAGGCAATGTTAGCTAATGTTTTGCACAAAAAGTTTGTTATCGGTGATGGCTACGATACTTGAGGGAAGGTCGTTCCATTCCTGAGATGTACAGGGGATGAAAGATTGAAAGAAAGACTTCGTGTAGCAAAAATCAATTCCTGCGTTACTGCGATGATCGATGCAGTTTGAAATGCACGTGAGGCCGGGGTATGAAGTCGCCGTGAAGTGGGGTATGGCAGAAAATTTTATCAAATAGCGAGACATCACGACTAGCTATGGGAATAAGCGCTGGTTAGATTCATTAAGGTTATACTCGCGGTAGTTATAATTAGAAAGAATGAAACGAGCAGAGTTATTATGTACTAGTTCAAGTGAAGTAGTAAGACTAACGTGACTGGGATCCCACATTGCATGTGCATATTCAAGTTTTGAGCGTATTAGCGTCTTGTAAAGGTGTAGTTTTAAAGTATACAGCGCATTGGAAAAGTTGCACTGTAAGTACCTTAGCAGGTGAATTGCATTGCTAATGACATACTCTATATTGTTCCTATTTAAATTATTTGTAATATGTACACCAATATATTTACAGGACATGATGAAATCTAAGGGAGCATTGTTAAGCTGGCAAGTGATATGGTTAGAATTAGATCTGGATATTGCATTACTCATATGCAAAGATCTGTAACTAGGCTAGCCCTGCACCGTTATGGCTAGAACAGGTAACTTCGCACCACTGGCCTACTACACACTTCTCAAACATGACGAACCAATAAAATCAACTTTTCGTTCTCTTCAAACAGCAGATGACATACCTGAGGACAGGGTGTTCAGAAAAGGTTCTTGAAATATACTCGAAGTTTGGCTTAACATTCAGCCAATCAACAGTGGACGAGCAATGAAAGCCTCAGCGTGGGAACTTATCTTCGTCACCGCCCTCACAAATGTTTGATTTTCGAAACGTTGCCTACAGGCTTAGGCTTCCCTTGCTCACCTCTGTTACTCAACCGACGTGTTCATCTCCTTGTAACCTTTTTGCATTGTTTGAACGCGCAAACCGAAATGTTTTGTCAACATGAAACCGTAAATTGCATTTTACAAGGATCCGTGAGCATTAATTCGGCACACTCATATGTTTATTTAGTGTCGTTGCTTACACACAATATTGGCAGTGTTCCTTGTAGGCACTGTCGTCTCCATAACGTTTCTCGCCTTCCTACGAGTACTCCACTCGTGTCAAAGCCTTTACTGCTGCAGCTGAACACTAAATGTGCAGTAGAAATATCAAGAACACACAATGTGTGATCTAAAATTAGGCATAACGTGTTTTTTTTTTCCTCCAGACTTCGCGCCTATTGCCAATGTGTTATGAATACAATGCTCGAGCTTACCTTACTGACAGGCCGGCGAGGCCGGCGCTCCGTGGAGTGCCGGCCTCGCCGGCCGCCCGGAGCCGTGTTCAAGTTGGAAGTGGACGACCGTGTACATATAGTGTGGAACACGTCGAACAGCACTGTACGGAGCACAAGTACTAGCGTAGGCGAGCTCAGTGATCGTTGTCCTTGCTTTAGCGGCACGCCAAACGCGATGAGAAAACTTCGCTTGATTTCAGCTTTCAATTCCGTTAAATAGATTACTATCTGTGTTTCTGTATGTTATAAACTCAGTAACTGACAGCATTAGCTCCACCTGACCTGTAGAAAATTGTGGTCATGTACTGCTTCATTCACGATTGACAATAAACAATGTAAGCTTACTTGTATGAAGTGTTTTTTTTTTGCCAGTTGAGGCCTCTCGGTCACCTGGCGATATAATAAAGGTATCGATAGTCATTTTAGAGTATCGTACACACGAACACCGCTCCTAAAGTGGTAGCAAAACACCCAAAACCAGCGAGCGAGCAGCAAAACGAACCCCACCAGCCGCTACCAACGTTCATAGACGTCAGACCATTGGTCAGACTCTGGAATTTTGCAAAATGCGTAGCGCCACCTGCCGTTGCGAAGAGGCAGTAATTGAGTAGTGCAAAGCCCGACTCCCTTGCTAAGTTGCCTATGCAACTATAGCGACTGCGAAACAACGATTTAACTAGATTTTGGTCCATATTGCGAGTGTTTTGCGCATGTGACACCCAGACAGAGAGCTATGAATTTCTACGCTAGTCGGCCGCGGACGCGCCGCTGAACTGCCATAAAGCGCTTGCTGGCTCACTCTTCAGACTGACGGCGGAAACGACGGCAACCGCGATAGCGCCGCGCGCTACGAAGAAACGCCGCAATCGACGCTACTGTTGTGTTGTAAATTGCCATGAACGGGAAGGACGGAATAACAACGTTCAGTTTTACCGATTTCCATCGCGATCGTATGAAGGGGAAAGGCGAGAACCGTTCAACCTGTTGGGTAATCGGATTACTTGCATTCCCCACAACACAGCGGCTCGCAGGCGAAAATGCGACAATTTTGTTCTTCTGTAATTTTGTTGCGTAGCCCTGACGGAGGTCCGTGGTAACCAAGCGAGAACTCAAGAATCTGCAGCCGCCACTTCGTTGGTAACAGAGAAAATGGCTGTGGCTTAGCTAAGGTTAAGCCCAGGACGCGAAGCATACTAGCCTTTATTTTAGTTGTTGAACCATTGTTTAGCCTGGTGAACTCCTGTTGTTTGGCTATATTTGGTTCGGCTTGACGAAGAAACAACTCATGCGTTACTCTGCTTATTCCTTTATTTTCAAACCAATAAATATGCAGTGGTGATCAGTAAAGTAGTGGCTCTTTGTTTGAACATCGCTTATCTCGTATTTTCCCAGGGATAAAGGTTGCCCAGGGATGTGCGCGGGAGGCGCATTTACATTCGCTCGCCTGTGCAGCCGGTCGACTGCAGCGCCGCCCCCGCGGCACCAACGGGAACTATATATCTAGGTAACTTTTCGCCCTAGGGGAGCGCAGGTCCTTAGGTGTCGTGTAAAAAACGCACCTAGCTCCTGAAATGCCCTAGTCGTCATGCGCGCGCGCGCGGGGTCCATAGCAATATACCATAACGATGATAGTGCGCGCCCTGGCTGTGGCGAAGCACGTTTCTAGGCCGAGTTTTGCGTCGATTCGCACTTTTTTTTGCCCTGTTGCGAGTGCGAAAAGGCTCGTCACTTCACACAGACCACGCCGACCACGCTGTGAGCTCGCCGCAGCCTATAGTTTAACGAAAACGGACTCTCCGCGTGCCGTGGGCCGTAATGTGGGACGTAATTCATTTCTCCTTCCGCTAGCCACCATACTCCCGCTTTCGCTCTGCTGTCGGGTCTGCCTTGGCTCTGTTTCTGGCCGCGCGTTTGCGTTTTGCGCAGAAAAGCCGTAGTATAGTGCCTGGAATATACTGGCTAGTGTGCTGTCCACCCGCTCTTTTCAATGGAGGAGCATGGCGCCGCCTGCAATGAATGCCCACGGTGGCCGGCAGAGGTCGCTGCCATACGGGTGGGTACAGACTGCACGTGTCGTCTGCTTCACACATCAGTTTGGCAGCGGTTGCGTCGGTTTCCATGTTTGCGTTCTCAGTGTTATTACAGTGTTGCGTGTTTCTTCTTGGTGTTATGAAAGAGTGAGTGTGTCGCTGCTGTGTTTGTGTGCCTGTCATTACAAGAACTCTATGGCGGCGGTGAAAAGATGCCGAAGCTAAAGATACAGTGCAAGGAGAGGACCTGCTTTGTGCCGTTGTGTAAAAGCGGTTACCGCTCGAACACAGAGCGTGTATCCTTGTTCACTGCACCATCCGATGTGAAGCGGCTAGCAGAATGGGCAATAATGATCAAGAGAACGGACAGAAGGCTAACACCAACTGCTGTGGTTTGTGAAAAACATTTCGAAAGCAGTTTAATCGAGCGCGCATTCTCTGTCACCGTGAACGGCGTCGTCCACGAGATTACTCGCGATAAACCGCGCCTGAAACCCGACGCCGTACCCACGATATTTCCTGAGTATCCTAAGCACCTTGTGCCTAAAGTGCCAGTAAAAAGAAAAACAAGAAATCTGTGCGAGCAAGATCTAAAGCTTCCATCAAAGCGGCACAAGCGCGGTAAGTCAGCTGCCTCTGAGCTGTGCTCAGCCATTGAGGGAGCGGAAACAGAGAGTCTCGAAGGTGTCCACCAGAATGCTGCTGTACCTGAAGAGTGCATCCCACGCAGTAGCTTTGAAGCAGCAAGCGCGCAAAATGATGGAGCTCAGTGCTTGCATAACACTACTGAAAGTCGCCATCCGTTCAGCGACCTCTCTATTCCTGCTGCGTGGATGAAAGTGCCATCTCTGCCAGCAGAATCAGTAGCTTACGCTTATTGTGAAGCCGAAATAAATACCTTCGCCACTCTTTTCATTGAGAAAATTGTATTGTCCGAAAAGCCTTTGCCTGAGCGACAGTCAGTAGTAGCCATGGTTTACTTGAGAGGGAGAGAGAAATCAAAACAAGTCCTCACAACTCGTGATGAGGCCGAATCCCTGATCAAGAACGTTTCCTTGACAATTCTTTGTGCTGGATGCGGCCTAAAGCCTGCTTCAACGAAGCACACTTCCTACAGAGACATGTATTTTGCGGAAAAATGCTTGTTATCTACGAAGTCTGAAGGGGAGTCCTGCGTTTTCTGCAAGTACCAAAGAGTTCTAGCTCAAAACCAAGCCTGCAGGAGAAAGAAAAGGGAAAAGGCAAGCGCAGGGAAGCATGGCGAAAAGAAACACTGTAAGAACATTTCTCGAAATTTGTCGCGAACCAAGAAACGACTCGCAACTGCAAAAGAACAGGTGGCACATATGAAAGAGCGAAATGAGGCTGTTAGCGAAGAGCCATTTGAAAATAAAATTAAATCTCTTCCTCACAAACAGCAACTCGCTGTCAAGAACTGCTTCCTCGCTGCAAGACGGAAGTCAAATAAAGGCATGCGATACAATAATTAGTGGATCGTAGAATGCATGATGAAGATGCGAAGCCCGAAGTTGTACGAACATCTCCGCAGAGAAACCATTATGGCACTGCCTGGGAGAACTTGCCTGCAAAGGTATCTGCAACGCTTCAAGGGTGGCTTTGAATTATTGAAAATTGAATTAGCGAATTTTTACTGTAACCTATACGACTGATAAAACTACGAACCTTAATACTTCGTGTAGGTTAATGCTTTGCCATCGCTATAAATTCCGCGCCTTTCATGTGAAACTGACATGTTTACATTGTTTTACTGACGACTGATATGTTCCAACCATTCTTGAGATGTCAAAGTAACACTGGATCTTCCTCCTGTGCTTCTTTTTTACAATGAAGGCCACATTGAAGGCTTTGTCGACCTCGGGGATCATACACCTGCTGACCAGAAGAATGTGCTGGCAAACCATGGCATGGTAGTGCTGTTTCAGCCATTTACTGGTTAGCTGATTTCTTTTTCTTTCTTGCTTCGCAACCGTATAATATGTAAGGCGTATGCTCTCAGAAAATACTTATACCTTTATGCAGGAAGCTGGACACAAATTCTTGACGTTTTTGCCTCCAATTAGGGCAATGTAAAATCCGCGACACTGGCGAAAATCATTGTGGAAACAGCCATCCTTGCGGAAAAAGCTGGTCTCTTTGTGGACTGCATAACATGCGACGGCGCCAGTTGCAATAGGAGCATGTGGCGGCTGTTTGGAATAAACGGTGAGATATTTTATTTGAGTACAATATGCTAAGTTGTTCTTGCAACGTTGTGCTAGTACTGCAGCACACGCTTTACGATTTTTTAACTTGTGATGAATTAATCGCCAACCGTGGTGGAGCAGTGGCTTTGTTGTAGAGCGCGATGCAAAGCCCGGGGTGCGGGATCAAATCAATGCTGCAGCGGCGGCATTTCGACTGGGGCGAAATGCAAAAACGCCCATGTACCGCGGATTGGGTGGACGTTAAAGCACCCCAGGTGGTGAAAATTAATCCATAGTCCAGTCACTCACCACGGTGTGCCTTATATCCTTATTGTAGTTTTGGCATGTAAAAACACAAATAATTTTTTTAATTAGGTAATTAGTGCTTCTCCTTGACATGTTTTCTTTATTTATTTTTTGCAAGGTTCTTCAAGCCACGTTCGGAGCAGCACCAAGCACCCAGTCGATCCGCAGATGCAGCTGTTCTTTGTGTCCGATTTTCCACACTTAATAAAAACGTGAGAAATGGATTTGTTGCAAAAGGGTACCTGACACCAACTGGACTTGTCCATAGTGGTATTGTTCAAACAGCTTTCGAAGCAGATCGGGAAAGTGTCGCACTGAAAGTGATGCCGAGCATTACAAATGCACACATTAAGCCGAACTGTTTCGAAAAAATGAAGGTGGACATGGCGTTTCAGCTCTTCAGCGATCAGGTCATCAAAGGGCCATTTGTGTACAGGGAGCGCATTGAGTCTTCGTATGGGACTGTGCAGCCGACTGTAGATTTTGTGAAAGAAATGAATCGCCTGATTCGTGTCATGACATCACGGACAAGCGGAAAGGCGCTCAAGCCTGGAAGTCCAAACATGCGCTTTTTGAAAGGGTTTCTTGAATATTTGCGAGAGTGGGAGCAGCACGCAAAACCGGCTGGTGGTGGTTTTCTTAGAGAAAGCACAGCTTCTGGACTAAGGGTTACCATCACAAGTATCCTTAATCTGTTGTCCTACCTGTCATCTACCGTTGGCTTCAAATATCTTTTAACGTCCTGCTTAAGCCAAGATAAGCTAGAAAACCTTTTTGGAATAATTAGACAATCATCAGGGTGCAATGACCATCCAACAGTTTCGCAATTTCTCGTGACTGTAAACTTACTGGCATTTTATAATCTAGCCAAACCACCCAGTGAAGGAAACTGCCCACCAGACGTGGTCAGAGTACTGCTGAATCCAAATGAGCTGTGTGCAACAACAGGCAGGAGCCTACTGGACAGGATAGACGGCCTTCTTGACCGCGGAAGTATCAATGAAGCTGAGGATGTCATTCATTCTCTTGTGTCTAGTGGTGAACATGAAGCTTACACAGAAAAAAGGAGCAATAGCACTTTGATATACTATACTCCAGGTTATGTTGCACGGAAAATCATTGCCAAAAATTCTTTTCCCCAGTGTGCATGCTGCCTTTGCATAAGTAAAGCAGAAGTAGTGCCGACGCTGCTTCACATTTCACAACCCATTTTTACAATGGAGGCCTTGTCTATCCTAGTCAGACCTTGTCAAAAGCTGTGAAGGCCACGGAAGATGCATTTACTGCGTTCTTCAGTAAAAACAAGTTGCATGTAGCGAGTCTAGCTGATTTTTCAAGTCAGCTGCAGACACTGGCCTTTCCACATCTAGGGTGCCCAGAGCTCGAAAAAGCAACTTTGACCGCAGTTGTAAAGTTCTATGTTCTTTTGGGGTTTCGTTTTTTTTGCAAAAAGTATCAACAAAGAGAGGGAAGCGCAAAGAAAACGGCAGAAGCTCCTTAAACTGCGTCACTGCAACTAGATCTATCTTTATGTATGTGTGTTTTGTCTCATCTAGTGCAGTATTGTGCCTCCGTTTGACTGTTGTTCCACTTCAATAAAATCTTTGTTACGCCTAAATAAAAGCTCTGTTTCCTATTTTCGTTCAAGTACATCAGAGATAGATAGAAAACTGCACCTGTTTACCAGATTTAAAAAAATTATATAGTACACGGAACACCAGCAGTCCATTTTACAGGCTAACTTACTTATTATCGTATACCCTCGGGACCGAATGGGCATTATGAGCCAGGGGATGAGTACATTGTTTACAAACAATCAAAAACATTCAAACCTATCAGGACAACAAGAAACAGCATCAAATAAACATACAGAGAAATAACAGCGAAATTCGAGTCATTTCGAAAGATGATCGGGTACAGCGGTCTTGAATGGTTATGCATTATTATAAGATTAATTGAACAGTAATATAACCGCAGCATTCTTTTATTTTACTAGAATAAATATGTAACCTAACACTTACCTTCAAAAAAATTACTCTGTTATCATGGCTAGAATAAAAAAGAGGCATCCTTAGCTATCGCCTAAGAGATCTCGACGCGAAGGTGAACGCCTTGTAAAGCTTACTGTAATTCACCTTAATCCTCCGTCATCCACCCTAATGCTCCTTAATAAACCGCGATACTCTTAATTCAATCTAATCCATCTTAATCCAATCACTAATCAATCAATAAATTTGCTAATCAATTATCGTCTCTTATGCACGGCTGGACTGCTATAGTTCGCGTCTGGCCTTCCTTAGGTCGCATGATACTTTCTGACCCTCACAACACAACCATTAAACATGGCGATCTAAGGCTTTTGCCTTAAAAATTAAGTTTTCCCTTTGATAGAACCACTGGAGGTTCCACGATCGAAGCCGAGCTGGCGCGAGCTTTTCACGCAAGCGACCAGCGCTACAAATGCCTGTTGTAATCAAAACAAACCCTAATCAGTAATCAGCTACCCACCTTTGAACTGTGCTGCTGCTACGGCTTAATAAAAACAAAAAGCGCAGCAGCCCGCTTGCCGATGCGGTGGAAACAAGGCGGGTTACGAGGAACGCCAACGAGGAATCTGACCACAGCTTCGAGCTCGTAACCTCGTCGAGTGACACTCCTGCAACAGGCGTGACCGCTGAAAACCGCATACCGGCGGAAACTTCAACAGGATCATTCCTCGGTTGCATAACTGCCACCTGTACGGCCAACATGGACCACACCCACACCTTCCCGCAACATAGAATAAAGAACCAACTTATAAAGCCCAAACACACGGCTGCACACACATATCACGACACATAGAGTTACTATACTGACTCTAGAGGCCAAGCTACCCATAGGGCCCATGCATTGAAATGGGGAACCGCAAGAGCGCCGCCATGTTGCTACGCGCCGATGTTGCCAGCTCTTGAGACGCTTGCTAGACTTGGTGACAGTATTCAGTTTTAATGCGGCAACAGTAGCAGCGTAGCAGCATGGCGTCTCACTTGTACTGTCGTGATGTGTGCGTGCAGCCGTGTGTTTGGGCTTTATAAGTTGGTTCTTTATTCTATGTTGCGGGACGGTGGGGGTGTGGTCCGTGTTGGCCGTACAGGTGGCAGTTATGCAACCGAGGGATTATCCTGTTGAAGTTTCCGGCGGTATGGGGTTTTCAGCGGTCACGCCTGTTGCAGGAGTGTCATTCGACGAGGTTACCAGCACGAAGCTGTGGTCAGATTCCTCGTTGGCGTTCCGTGATTCTCTTCGCACGGGCGCGGTATGTTGGAGAATCCGCTTTCGCGATCCCCGATCTATCATCGCGACGATAAATCGTTTTTTTTATTATTATTTCAAGTACAGATCCAGCTGTAGGGCATATGTAACTGACAAACGGAAGTCTCAGGAGAGCAACTGAGATTATAATAAAGCAGGCGGCGCAGGAACTCCAGGGCACCCAAGGGACAGGGGGGGGGGATCAAAGCTCGAAGCAGAACGGTACGTATGTTGGAGCCGCCGAGGCAGGTGTGTGCCAGGGAGTGTTCGCACGAACAGCTCCCCTGGCACGCGCAGCAGCGCCTCGCAAGGTCGAGATACTTTAAAGGCACCTGCGCGCATGATCTTTCTTTTGCCTCGGGGCAGTGAGCACGAATAACGAGAATAATATGGAGGGCATCCGGTGCAGTCGCGAATGCGTCATGGCAAATGTAGCTCGGGTCGTCTGGCGTGTGCAGTAATATTAAAGTTGGTTGTATGAACTTTATGCATAATACGCTTTGTTACGGTACCTTAACGTAATGGGTCTAGAGGGCGGTGTTGGTACATTTTTATGCGAAGCATACTAGCCGCACAACCACGCTCTTCCTTGCTGCGCCGCGCGCGGCCGCGTAGCTACCATATGACGTAATAACTGCTGCAAAAGCGGAGGCTTAACTCGTGCGCTCGCTTGCGGCCGCGTAGCTACATAGCCGGGTCTCAGCTCGTGCGCTCGCCTGCATGAGTTGTTTCTTCGTCTAGCCGAACCAAATATAGCCAAGCAACAGCAGTTTACCACGCTAAACAGTGGTTCAACAACTAAAATAAAGGCTAGTATGCTTCGCATCCTGGGCTTAACCTTAGCTAAGCCACAGCCATTTTTTCGTACCGCCCTAATCCTATATCCCCTATTACAAACACACACACACATACCCCCTTTTTTATGTATACATACAATTCCTTGCCATGACGGATTATAGCCTCCTTTATTTTTGAATGATAGAGGAGGCTATGGTCCGATCGACCAGTTCAAGTTGTCAACTTGGACTGGTCATCGTGCCACAAGATTCATCCATTCATGCTATTCATATAATGTCGGTAGATCATCGTTAAAAGCAGAATCCGGCTTAACAAGCCTGACTTGTCGGCGTCGTATCGCTACTATGTACTTATTTCATAGGTTTCTTTACAGCTCACTTCATCATCCACCCTACATCAGTCCTCCTGCACGCATTTCACACCGCATTGGTCATCCCTTTCAAGTCGCCCGTCCACGTATGCAGAGGTGGGCTCGGTCGCTGTGCCACGATGCACTCATCTAAGCCGTTCGCCTTCGCTGCGCAGGTGTCTGCCCATCTAATCATCAAGATACTCATCCTGGCCCTGGTTCCCGCCGCTTCCGTTGCCACGGCCCCCAGCGAACCACTTCGCTCCGAGTGGCCCGCCAGCCCTTGTCAGCTGTCTACAACTACAGATAGCCCGGCAACGCCCCCGCTGCCGTGCCTCAACTGCTCCTGCATTCACGCACCGTCATCGACAACAACCGAAGAGCCATCTATAAAAGAGCATCACCAAAGCGCGGCACTCTGTGGGCTCGGTCGCTGTGCCACGATGCACTCATCTAAGCCGTTCGCCTTCGCTGCTCAGGTCAGTAACCAGTATTGTCTTTTCACAAAAAAATCAAGTAACTACTGTCTCCTGCAGCTACCAAGCCCATAGTGCTGCCTTTCGGTTGTTGTTGAATGTTATGATGTAGTACGTACCTTGTTGCTGTTGGCTGGCAATATCGAGTCAAATCCAGGTCCCGACACTGTACTCGCAGAACTAAAGAAGCTGTCTACTGGTCAGTCACAACTACTCACCTAGGTTCAAGGCCTTAGAAACCAACTAACAATTACTGAACATGCTATATCTGACCTCAGTAACAAATTATCCAACCTAGAAACACGCTATCAAGACCTGGTAACACTACGGACCGACATGGATGCGATCTGCACTAACACCACCCAAACAGCCAAAGATATGAGAGGAATAGAAGCCCGCCTGGATGACGCCGAAAATCGCTCGCGACGAAACAATTTAATTTTCTAGAATATCACAGATAACAATGCATCGGAAAACTACGCCCAATCTGAAGAAACGGTCCTGCGCCTCTGCCATGATCACTTAGGTCTAACCATTGACCCCAGAGAAATTGAACGGGCTCACCGTCTTGGGCGCCATTCTTCTGGGCGCTCTCGCCCAATAATAGTCAAACTGACATTTTTTGAAACCAAACAGCTAATTCTTTCAAATGGCCGTAAGTTAAAAGGGACTGATTACAGCGTCGGGGAGGATTTTTCACGCCCTGTCCGAGATGCGCGAAAGCATCTAGTTAGATTTGCCAAAACTAAAAACATAAAATTTTCCTTGCGCTACAAGACATTATTCATTGGTCCTAAACAGTACGCATTCGACGAATCACTGCAGACAGTAAAAGAAATCGCATAGCATACGGTTCATCGTCGTGTAACTAAACTTCCTGGTAGCAGCCCTCGTGGTAAACTTCCAAATCTTTCTTTTTCTATTATTTTCACAAACATACGCAGTTTCTTCCCCAAACGTGAATACATCTGTAATCTTGTTTCATCATCTTCCAGCAACATACTTGTACTAACTGAAACGTGGCTAACAGATGCCGTCACTGATACGGAAGTTCTTGCCAATCTACCTAATTTAAAAGTTTTCCGCAAGGACCGCAAGGGCTCCAGAGGAGGTGTTTTCATTGTCAATAACCAACAATTGCCTTGTTCTGTTATTATATTTAATCAGAACTTGAAATACTATGGTAATCTGCCATTCTGCACCTCAAACCGTCATACTAGGTGTCTGCTACAGACCCCCCTACAGCTATCCAAAATTTTCTTATTACCTAAATGATAGCCTAAATCAACTTACTACTACACATCCCAACGCGCGCATTCTTCTTTTTGGCGATTTTATCTTCCCGTCTATTGACTGGCAGAACTTCACACCAACAAGCAATGAAGAAACAACTAACTTCCTTGACGTCTGTCTAAATTTTAATCTCACCCAATTAGTAAAAGGACCTACACACGTCGTACGTGATTCGTCAAACATCTTGGACCTTATACTAACTAATCACCCTGAAAGTTTAGCGAATCTTACTTATCTCCGCGAAGTTAGCGACCACAAAATTATACATGCTACTTTCACCTTCGTCGCGGAATCGCACCAAACGTTCCACAAAACAATTCGTTTTACGACAAAGGCAATTACAATGATATGAACAACCAACTGCTTGCTTTTCTTTCAGAATTCGAAAGAGATTTTCATTACCGATCAATTGAAGACAACTGGCTTACTTTCAAACCAAGCTTACCGAACTAACATCCAAATTCATTCCCACCATTACATTTCGAGCCAATCATAATAAACCATGGTTCACAAGGTCCTTAAAAACACTCGAGAACAAGAAAAAACGACTTTTCCGTGCAGCAAAACTAAGCCCAAGCGAATGCGCATGGAATAAATACTACGAGGCCGAGTCGACGTATTTGCGGTCCGTTTCTAATGCCAAACATGCATTTTTTCATACTGACCTGCCGAAGATCCTAAGCAATTATCCCAGAAAGTTCTGGCAAGTTCTAAACCCTGATTATGCGCCTATCATCACACTTACCGACACGCATGGCGAGGAAGTGAGCGACGTTGAGTGTGGAAATATATTTAACACTGCATTTTCATCTGTCATGAAAAACGAAACTCATATGCCAACATTTGTCCCAACTTCCCAACCAAGATCGCTCATGCCACCAGTCACATTCGCTGCACACGGCATCACCGGTATTATTGAAAATATTAAGATGTCATCTTCTGCAGGTACTGACGAAATCACCAGCAAACTCTTAAAAAACATTCGTCATGCTTCTTCAGTGTACTTATCATTACTGTTCACACAATCACTCTCCACAGGTAGCATTCCCAGCGATCGGAAGGTGGGGAAGGTCGTTCCGGTCTTCAAATCAGGTAACAAAGAATCGCCAAATAATTATCGCCCCATCTCTTTAACAAGTGTGTCATGCAAAATCATCGAACATGTAATCTATTCTTGCATAATGAACTTTCTTGACTCTATTAATTTTTTTCATCCTTCTCAACACAGATTCCGTAAAAACCTATCTTGTGAAACGCAATTAGCTATTTTTGTCCATGACGTGCACATGGTCCTTGATTCTAACCTTCAAACTGACTCAATCTTTCTAGATTTCGCGAAAGCCTTCGACAAGGTTCCTCACGAGCGCTTGCTACTAAAACTTTCTTTGTTAAATTTGCATCATAACATACTGCAGTAGATAAAAGAATTTCTGGCAAACCGTACCCAATTTGTTCACGTTAATAATCAAACCTCTAGGTCTCTTGCAGTAACATCCGGCGTCCCGCAAGGATCAGTCCTCGGTCCCCTTCTATTTTTAATATATATTTACGACCTACCAACACAAGTCTCCTGTAACGTTCGCATCTTTGCCGATGACTGTGTTATCTATCGCACAATCAGTAACCTCTGTGATCAGCTAACTCTTCAAAGAGATTTAACATGCGTCCAGGACTGGTGTAACCAATGGCTCATGGAACTAAACCCCGATAAATGCAAGCTCATGTCACTTCATCGAGAACGTAATCCTCTCCTGTTCCCTTATAGAATTTCGCACGTCACGATAGCGTTAACAGTCTTACAAATACCTAGGCGTAACGTTGTCTAACGATCTAACCTGGAACGCGCATGTCACTAGAGTGATATCATCTGCAAACAGAAGCCTTGGTTTCCTAAAATGTCATCTACGTCTAGCGCCACCAAACCTAAGATTGCTTGCATACAAGTCACTCGTACGCTCTAAGCTGGAATATGCCTCTGCCATCTGGAGCCCTAACCAAAATTCTCTAACAAACTGTCTAGAATCGGTGCAGAATCGTGCCACAAGATTCATCCATTCATGCTATTCATATAATGTCAGTATATCATCGTTAAAAGCAGAATCCGGCTTAACAAGCCGGACTTGTCGGCGTCGTATCGCTACTATGTACTTATTTCATAGGTTTTTTACAGCTCACTTCATCATCCTCCCTACATCAGTCCTCCTGCACGCATTTCACTCCGCATTGCTCATACCTTTCAAGACGCCCGTCCACGTGCGCACACTACCACTTTTGCCACATCATTCTTCCCACGTTCAGCCTCGGACTGGAACGGCCTTCCACACGACATCGCCGCAATCACCTGCCCATCGACGTTTTTGAACTGTATAATTAACATTTCTACCAGTGAGCAAACTTGTACCTAAACATCTTTCCCTTGTGTATATAATTTATTCTAATAGCTACCCACCCCTTATGTAATACCCCCAATCCTGGGAGCCTTTAAGGTAATAAAGTGAAGTCAAGTGAAGTAACTGTCATATGAATCACTGTATTAAATACAATTCCACGACCGGATTGTTAGCTTCCATTTTTTGTTGTAACACTGAGGACTGCATAGAATTTTATTTTGTATATGTGAGAGAAGCATATGGATATCACGAGTTTAAGCCAATGTGCGATACACAGACAAAGCAACTGCTACAACATGAACTGTATTGAAGGCCACACAACACATACGTAATTAAAGGTGCAAAATATAGCTGGAAGCTTCAAAATACGCTCTGTAGCACTGCAAAGTATAACATATATTGTATGTGTACAATAAATGTTCAAAAGAACAATGCATCAATGTCCCATTTGCCTTCAAGTTTATTATCAAGCTCAAGTTACTTGAAGTTTATTATGAGCATATGTACAACAGGAATCTACTGACACACCTGCGGTCAAGGTGGCTGTTCGAGGTGTGCTGGCTGCCTCAGTGTAAGCAAAAGAAATTGGTGAATGTCGACACCAGTGCCACTGCTTCTTGCCTCTGACCTGCACGTGTCGCCACGGCATCTTTTTTCACAAGTGTGCTGGCGTGGCGAGGCGTAGGACTCATCCGAGAGAAACAGTATCGTTTACATGGAGAAGTGGCTGTTCACATTGCTTGTCGCTTTCCCTCAAATGTTTCCTTTGTGACTAGGGTGACACACCCGCAGTCAAGGTCGCTGTTCGAGGTGTGCTGGCTGCCTAAACGAAAGAAAAAGAAACAAATTAAATGAATGTCGATACCAGTGCTATTGCTTCTTGCCTCTTACCTGCATTTGCCTCCACGGCCTCTTGGCTTGCAGAGTCTGTATGAGGGAGCTCCGGTGGCTAGGCGTAGGCATTGTCTAAGCAAAAATAAAAGGCCATTCAAATGGAAAATTATGGAAATAAATGCAGTTGTTATGTCTGCTTCTTACACTATTCTTGCCTAAAAGTTTTCAAACACAGTGTCGAGTACACACCAGCACTTTGACTGCTTCTGCCTTTTACCTGCAGGTGCTGCAGCGAGATCCTTAGTATGGCTGCGTGCAGCATTGTAACACTTGGTGGAGGCATTTGAAGTGGTAGCCAAAAGTCTAAAGAATCATCCTTGTCTGTATGAATGCTTTCAATTTCTAAATGCAGTGGTATAGCTGTCACTATTAGTGAAAGGCCCGCCACATCTATATGGCAAGTGCCATAGCTCGAAACTGAATGTTTCCTTTAGTGTTTCACAAGGCGTCTGATATGTCCACATTATATGTGATGTGCTTTTTAAAATTTTTCCCAGTGTGGACAGAGCATCACTAAATTTCTTTATTTTTGGATGTCTTGTTTTTTGGGTTATTTCTGAATTTATCAAGCAGCAGTGACTTATAATAATAATAATAATAATAAAGTTTATTTCTGCCTCAAAGATACATGGACAGAGGAGCTGCAGAAAAAGCTGTAAAAAATACAGCTTGACAAAGCCGCAGCCCCCATTTTACAGGCAGCAGCAGAAGACAAACAACGACTCAACTTCAGGTGTCGTATAAACGAAACAAAAGAACAAAAATGTAATGCTATACATCGCAAGAGCACTTCAAGCGTACTGAGTAAACACAGGGATAAAAAGATTGTTATTACTTATCACACTCTCATACATGAAATATTAGATACAGAAGCAAATACCTATTTTGGCACAATTGAAGATGAAAATTGTTCGGAGCTACCTTCTATATACATCCTACGCAATACCTTATGAGTACAGGTGAATAAGTCAAAATGTGCAGATGTATAAGCGTTCAGAAGGAAAGGGAGTGTAAATTGCAAACGTTCTTGCCCGTAATGATTGCCATTATGTAATGACAATCATCAGCTTTTTTTTTGCAGAAAAACAACGCATTTCCTGACCTATTGTTTGACATCCCCTCACTCGCATACATTTGCAGAGTATTCTACCTATATTGACTTGCTTGACCTCCACTAAAGAGTCTTGCATGTTCAAATACGACTCTTTCCTTAAAATCATTCGACACTTCTCATAATTTCTGTACCTTGGGCTTCTGATACTATGCACTCACCATTTTTGCTTGTTGTTTCTGACTAGAAATGCCTTCTATATTTTAGAGCTTAAATTTTATTTTTGGAACACACGGAAGGGCTTGCCATTGCATATCTGCATAACAGGGAAACGTGTTTCATTAAACATTTGCAAAATCCAATTGAATATTGATGAATGCAGCTTGCAGTGTGATATGATTGAATGAGCCATAAAAGTAACTCATCTCACTTGGTAAAGCACATATTAGTGCGATGTACAAGATACGTTACACTAACGTGGTGGGTTCTCTTGCTTATACAGCAAATAATCGGTGCGCGAGAAAAACATTATTTTTGCATACCCCTAGTACACACTGATTTAAGGAAAATGAGCTGGAGCTGTCCACATGATCTACTTATTTTACCTGCGAGTATGGTCAACAAAAATGTGTCCCAGCTGCTTAGTGGTACTCGGGATTATGTCAGTATTGCATATGTGCCTGTTGTCTAAAATAATTGAATTTTGAAAATGCTCGCAGGGATCTGATGTGCATATTTGCAGTTTATGGAAACATGTAAAAGAATCAGCATCAAGTGCAAGTGAACGGTCCCACAGGCCCGAAGTCGATCATGCAAATAGATTCGCTGCACAAATTTGTGACCAGGAAAGATGTTCCACATGGAATGGCATGCAAGGAAGTTTTGAAAATATTGCACAGTTAATAAAACGCCTACGCTAATATTATGTGTGTTGGTTCACTCGTTATGCATCGCCACCGGTCGGGCGCCACCGGCGGTGGCGCCCGACCGGTGGCGCCATCGGGCAGCTTGGCAATAGCTACAGAATGCCGCCTAAATGCTGTTTCTTGCTTATGCAGTTTGCCAGTCTTTTCCTCGGAACCGTCGTCCCTGCTGCTGCCTTCACGCGGATGACTGCACCATCACCGGTGCAATTGCACGTGGCTGAGATAGAGGAAGCTGCGCAGGTCTGCACTATCTCCGACGTGTGTCATGGGTGCGGGCCATCGATCCGCTCATCTCTGCCGCTAGACACCGCCCTCAACGTTGCCATTCCTGACAAACCAATCAGCAACCCTCTCAGCTCAGCGACATCATCAAGCAGGTGTTTAAAAGCCCTGTGTGCGGTTCCCCTCATCAGTGGGCAGCTTGGCAACAGCTACGGAATGCCGCCTAAATGCTGTTTCTTGCTTATGCAGGTATGTTACCGCAAAAATGCTCATTGTTTAAAGTACGACGATCGTTTTTGGCTGTTGCTGTGCTGCCCACAGCCACTTTTTTTTCATGATGTATGCTCTGTTATGTTGACGGCCCTCAACCGCCTTCTCTTGAGTGGTGATATTGAGCTTAACCCTGGACCTACTACGGGAACCCGGTCGACTAAATCTACTAAAAAGGGTCACGCTTCTTTGGGCCATTCAAGCCGCTCTACTAATTCGCCGAGGGCTTCTAATCCTACTGGAGAGCCGGTGATTGAGGAAGCATTGTCGAACTCCGATAATCCTGTGCTTGTACAGCTTTTGACTGAAATATTGACTAACAATAAGAACATGGCTCGCGACATTGCAGAGATAAAAAGTTCTGTTGGTATGCGCTTCGAGGCACTTGAATTGCGCATTTACGCTGTTGAAAAGGCATTGGCCACCCCTGCTTCACGGCCTGAAAATGGTCAATTACATAACGATATATGTGCACTGAAGCGTTCAGTCTCTGAGTTGACTGGAAGGAATGAAGATCTAGAAAATTGGTCTAGGCGGAAGAACATTATTTTACATGGCTTATTAGAAACTGTTGATGAAACTCACGATTCCCTTCTTTCTGAAATATCTGAATTATTTCAACAGAGTCTTGGTATTCAATGTCCTCGCATCGAACGCCTCCATCGTTTGGGAAGAGCTCGTGAAAACCATCCACGCCCGGTAATTTTGAAAATGCTTGATTTTAATGACAAGCTTACTTTGCTGAAGAATGGTTTTGAGCTAACCGATTCCGGACTTAGGCTTTCTGATGACTTTTCACCCAGAGTTCGTGGAATTCGGAAGAAACTATGGGAGGCGTCCGGTCAGCATCGCAACAATGGGTCTTCTGTTAAGATTAGGCTTGACCATATTTTTATTGACAACATTCGGTATAACTGGTGCGATTCCACCAACTCCCTTGTAAAAATCTCTAATAATCGCAACTTTTCTAAGACAACAGGTCCCGCATCACAGTCAGCAACAGCTTGAACTTCTACAGCCCAAAGAGACCTTACCATTATGAACATCAACGCTAGAAGTATAGCCAATAAATTTCCCCTTTTTCTTGCGCTTGTTTTGTCCTATTCACCTGACATTATTGGTATCACCGAAACTTGGTTACATGCGGGTATTCATGACTCGGAGTTTACACCACCAGGTTACGTCACCGTGCGAAATGATCGTCATAATCAAAGAGGTGGTGGAGTTGCATTGCTTTTTCGCTCTGATTTCAATTTCAAAGTCCTCTTCTCTTCGCTAGACATAGAATCAGTCTGCTGCAGACTTTACTACGGTAAACAATTCTTAAACGTATGCGTTTTCTATCGTTCCCCTAATAGTTCGTTGGCAACTCTTGACAGCCTGGACCAACTCTTACTGCAAGAGAATTTAGTTTCCTCAGATTTCGTCTTACTGGGTGATTTTAATGCTCCCGGAATTGACTGGACGTCTCTCTCATTTTTTGATCATGGTAATGCATTAAACAGGAAATTTGTTGAATTATCGTTATCTCTTGGCTTAAAGCAGGTCGTTCACAGCCCCACACTTGGTGACGCAGTACTTGATTTGATTTTTCTCAGCACTGATTTTGCCAAGACGGGTTACAAGTACGAAATAATTGATGGTATCTCGGATCACAATGCTGTTTTTATATCTGTAAACCGGCCAATCCATAACCAAAGTTTTACGCTGTCCACGTTTCGAGACTTTTCCAGAGCTGATGACGTCCGTATCACGCATGAACTATCAAATAATTTCGACGAATTTTTGGCACTTGGACTATCTAGTGACGTTGATGCGCTCGTGGCATGTTTTGAAAGCATAGTAAAATCATGTATATATAGATTCGTGCCTTTGAAAACTAAGAAAAAAACATTAACCTTCCCTGGATGAACCGAGAACTGCTGCACTTATCGCGACGTGCTGGTAGACTTCGCACTAAACGCTCGAATAATCCTGAGGCATGCGTTTTATACGCTCAGGTAAAAAATGAACTCCAGAAACAAACCACCTCGGCCAAAAATTTCTTCTATCGTGTTCAGCTGCCGAAACTGCTCAAGTCTAACCCCCATAAATTCTGGTCTTTCATATCTCCTGGCTCTTCTTCCACATCTTTTAAAATCAACAACAGTGTTGTTAACGATCCATTAGAGATTTCAGAAGCGTTTAATACATATTTTCAGTCAGTATTCGCCTCGGACGATTCCAGTCGTTCAACATTTGCAACTAACGATTCATATGCAATTGATGATATCAACATTAGCCTAGAAGGTGTTTTGAATCTCACACTAAACTTAGATACTAAAAAGCCAGCCGGCCCTGATGGAATTCCGAATTCCTTTTTAGTAGGATTCTCGCAATGGACATCTAAATATCTGTTTATTATATGTCAGAAGTCCCTTAATAGTGGCGTTGTGCCTTCTTCCTGGAAAAGAGCTAAAGTACTACCTTTATAGAAATCTGGTGACAGGCAGCTTTTATCTAACTATAGGCCCATTTCTTTAACTGCAATCTCATGTAAAATACTAGAACACATAATTTATAAGCATATAATACTGTTCCTTGAAATTAATAAACTATTGAACAGCTTTCAGCATGGCTTCAGGCGCGGTTTTAGTACTGTAACACAACTTACGGAGTTCACTCATGACCTTTCCCATTACATCGACTTAGGTAATCAGATTGACAGAATTTTCATTGACTTTAGCAAAGCTTATGACACTGTACTACATTCTCAATTGCTTTTGAAACTCCATAATATTCTAAATAACCCTCAGTTAGTGTCTTGGATTTCCACTTTCCTTTCTTTGCGTTCGGAATTCGTGTGCTATGATTCTGCGGATTCGTCGGTAGTCGATGTCACCTCAGGAGTCCCACAGGGATCCGTACTTGGCCGTCTACTATTAAATTAAATTAAATTATGGGGTTTTACGTGCCAAAACCACTTTCTGATTATGAGGCACGCCGTAGTGGAGGACTCCGGAAATTTTGACCACCTGGGGTTCTTTAACGTGCACCTAAATGTAAGTACACGGGTGTTTTCGCATTTCGCCCCCATCGAAATGCGGCCGCCGTGGCCGGGATTCGATCCCGCGACCTCGTGCTCCGCAGCCTAACACCATAGCCACTGAGCAACCGCGGCGGGTGCCGTCTACTATTCCTATTGTTCATTAACGACCTTCTAGACCATGTTACTTCTAAAATACGCCTCTATGCTTGTGATTGCTCTATGCTCTATGATTGTGTTATGTACAGCCTAGTTGACTCACTCGCTGATCATCAGCGCCTTAAAGATTCCTTTGTTTCATTTTGTGACTGGTGTGCTACTTGGAAAATAAGCATAAATTTTGATAAAACTGTTCTAATGTCTTTTACTCACAGAGACATGCCCGTATGTTATGATTATATATGCAACGGTGTACCACTAACACGAGTTTTTCAATACAAATATTTAGGCATCATTTTTACACCCACCTTGTCTTGGTCTAAACATATAGATTACATTTGTAGTAAAGCGGTAAAAAAACTTGGTTACATCCGCCGGACGTTGTCTCCTGCTCCGAGGGACACTAAATTAATAGCATATGAAACACTGATTCGCCCAATTTTAGAATATGCTTCCTCCGTATGGAGCCCATATAAACAAGGTGAAATTAATTGTATTGAGTCTGTCCAGAGGAAGGCTATTCGTTTTGTTTACATTCGCTTCGACCGAGACTTTTCACCGTCAGCTGCTCTTACGGAATTAAGCCTCCAGCTTGTTTCTAGGCGGCGGCACATACAATCTCTGAAGATTTTCTATTCCTATAAGAACTCTCTTTATCACCTATCAGATCCCTCCCTTTTAATGCCTGCTTGCCCGACTTCAACTAGAGCTTATCACGCCTCTAATATCAGACCAGTCCATCCACGCACTAACACTTTCAAATACAGTTTTTTTCCGCGCATGATTGAACAGTGGAATTTGTTACCTGCCGAAGTTCGTTTGTTACCGATTTCTCAATTTTTAAATGCTATTGCTGATGTATAGTTCCTTCAGATTTTTATATTTCGTTTGTTACCCATTTCTCAATTTTTAAAATGCTATTGCTGATGTATAGTTCCTTCACATCTTTATATTTCTATGTTCTTGTTTTTCCATATAATCAGTTTTCTTCGCATGTAAACCCACTCCTGCCATAGCCCTAACGGGCTGCAGTATGTATATATAAATAAAATAAATAAAATAAAAGCAGTCGCAACTGTAAACTCGGCCGAGACGCGCCGCCTATTGTCCGCGGCGCGACGTAGCTGGCCGCCATAGAGTTACTATACTGACTCTAGAGGACAAGCTACCCATAGGGCCCATGCATTGAAATCGCGAACCGCAAGAGCGCCGCCATGTTGCTACGCGCCGAAGTTGCCAGCTCCTGAGATGCTTGCTAGACTTGGTGACAGTAGTCAGTTTTAATCCGGCAACCGTAGCAGCGTAGCAGCATGGCGTCTCGTTTCTAGTACAGTGTACTAGAATATTATTCTAGCACACTGTACTTGTAGTCATAGAGTTTCCTAGAAGAATTACTAGAGGGAACTCTGGCGCTAATGTCCACGGGAGCTGCAATGGAAGCGGTTGTCCAAGCATGGAAATTATGGGAAGTACATGGATTTGCCTAAAGTTCGTCAGTTTGGCTCCAAATGAATTTGTGGCTTTGTAAACTCGTCATTTTCAACAGTATATTGCGCAACAAATAATTAAACATTAAAATGGCCCGACGGCAGGTTTCGAACACAGGGACTCTAGCACAGAAGCCTGATATTGAAACCATTATGCCACGGACGCATCTATCGACAAGCGAATGAGACACCCTTATGAATTTATCGCGGGCATGCCAGTGCCTTGAGACGCTTGGCGCGTTTCGATTTGGCCACCTGGACAAGCTCAATCGTTGCAATTAATAGCAATTGTACGCGTTCCCGGCGTCTACTGCACATCGAAGAATATAGATTGCGCCGAAATATACGACAATAAGATTTATATAGCGTAATATACACAGCCACAAGAACGTCTGAATCCACAAGCACGAAAATCAGACAAATCCATGTACTTCCCATCATTCCCATGGTAGGACAATGACTGCAGCGCCAGAGTTCCCTCTAGTAATTTTTGTAGGAATGTCTATGCTTGTAGTGTCAATTGGTAGTGTCGTGACATAGAGTTAGTACAACAACTCTAGAGGAAAATCTGGGCCGGAAAAATGGGAACCTCTAGGGCGCCGCCCTGTTGCTACTGGTCAATGTGACCAGCGCAATTACTATTGAAAGAGCTGAAAACAAGTACAGGTCACCTTATGCTTTGTCATCTAAAAACGTATACCTGATGGCTTTATGGAGGTGGTGCGTTAATATTACGTTTACAGAAAGTGATCGCTCAGTCCGTGACTTATGTAAATCAGATGTGCGCATTCATGCTATAAAGGATGAAGCGAATTTCGGTTTCGAATCTGTTTTTTTGGATGCGTAGTAGTTTGGCACAGTTTAGGTTTGATATGCGATCGCGCGTCGACATCGGATGCGATGGCACACTCGTGCCTTATGTACCACAGAAACCCTGAAGTGCTCGGGCATATACCTTCACATCTAAGTAAACGAATGTATCTCCTTGTTGAGAATATCAGGCGAGTAGGCAGCTCTTATGGTGCATCACAATCATTTGAGAAGCGTCACAGTAGAGCATTTTTCTACATGCGGAGCGGTGTTTTTATTTGCAGGTTTCTCTTCAGTAGGAAATTGCTGGACAGGTGTACCAGCGCACCGGAATAGTACTGGCGAAGCCACAAGCAACTCAAAGAATCTGTTTAATTGTTGCACTTTGAACAATCATGCTTCTACAAAGGCCACAGCAGAAAAAACAGCCTGATGCCGAGTATTTCTGTGCCGCGAAGTAATCAAGAGGCGATTGCCGAATGCGGGCGAAATCGAGTGCATCGAGACTTAGAACGACAGAAAACTGAGCTAGTTGGTAAGGATTCATTATGCAAAACAGAGGTTAGTCATGCAGACAGGACACAAGACTAGAGAAGTGGGCAGCGCTCGTGTTGTTTGCTTGTTAATACTCTACTCTTGTGTCCTGTCTGCACGCCTAACCTCCGTTTTGCATAACGAGTGCATCAACCCACATATTAATAGCGTAGGCGTTTTATTAACTGTGCAATGTTTGCAACACTTCCTTGCATGCCATTTCACGTGGAATATTTTTTCTGGTCACAAATTTGTGCCGCGAATCTATTTGTATGATCGACTCCGGGCCTTTGGCACCGTTCACTTGCACTTGATGCTGAGTCTTTTACATGTATCCATAAACTGCAGATATGCACATCAGATACCTGCGAGCATTTTTCAAAATTCAAATATTTTTAGACAACAGGCACATATGCAATACTGACATAATTCCAAATACCACTAAGCAGCTGGGACACATTTTTTGTTGACCATACTCGCAGGTAAAATAAGTAGATCATGTGGTCAGCTCCAGCACATTTTTCTTAAATCAGTGTGTACAAGGGGGTATGCAAAAAATAATTTTTTTCTCGCACACCGATTATTTTTGCTGTATAAGCAAGAGAACCCACCACGTTAGTGTAACGTATCTTGTACATCACACTAATATATGCTTTCATTCACCAAGCGAGACGAGTTACTTTATGGCTCATTCAGTCATATCACACTGCAAGCTGCTTTCATCAATCTTCAATTGGATTTTTGCAAATGTTTAATGAAACATGTCTCCCTTTTTATGCAGATATGCAATGGCAAGCCCTTCCGTGTGTTCCAAAGGTAAAAACTTAAGCTCTAAATTAAAGAAGACATTTCTAGTCAGAAACAAGCAAAAAATGGTGAATGCAGAGTATCAGAAGCCCAAGGTAGAGAAATTATGAGAAGTGTCGAATGATATTAAGGAAAGAGTCATATTTGAAAATTCAAGGCTCTTTAGCGGCGGTCAAGCTAGTCAATATAGGTAGAATACTCGGCAAAATTATGTGAGTGAGAGGATGTCATACAATGGGTCAGGAAATGCGTTGTTTTTCTGCAAAACAAAAAGCTGATTGCCATTACATAAGTCACTTTAGTATCATGAGACTGCTGCTTGATAAATTCAGAAATAAACCAAAAAACAAGACACGCAAAAAATAGGAAAACAATTTAATGATGCTCTCTCCACACAGGAATAAATAAAAACAAGCACATCACATCTAATGTGGACATATGAGACGCCTTGTGAAACACTGAAGGAAAAAAATGTTTCGAGCTATGGCACTTGCCGCATAGATGTGGGGGGCCTTACACTAATAGCGATAGTTACCACTGCGAGTGGTAACTATCGAAGAAATGGAAAAGCATTCATGCAGACAAGGATGGTTTTTTTATATTTTTGGCTACCACTTCAAATGCCTCCACCAAGTGTTACAATGCTGCACGCAGCCATACTAAGGATCTCGCAGCAACACCTGCAGGTAAAAAAGTACAAGCAGTCAAAGTGCTGGTGTGTACTGGACACTATGTTTGAAAAATTTAGGCAAGAAGAGTGCAAGAAGGAGACATAACAACTGCATTTATTTCCATAATTCCCCAGTTGAATGGCCTTTTCTTTTTGCTTAGACAATGCCTAAGCCTAGCCATAGCAGTTCCCTCATACAGACTCTGCAAGCCAAGAGGCCGTGGAGGCAAATGCAGGTAAGAGGCAAGAAGCAATAGCACTGGTATCGACATTCATCTAATTTTTCTTTTTTCTTTCGTTTAGGCAGCCTGCACAGCTCGAACAGCCACCTTGACTGCGGGTGTGTCACCCTAGTCGCCAAGGAAACATTTAGGGGAAAACGACAGGCAATGTGAACAGCCACTTCTCTATGTAAACGATACTTTTTCTTTAGTATGACTCCTACGCCTCGCCACGCCAGCTCACTTGTGCACAAAGATGCTGCGGAGGCACGTGCAGGTCAGAGGCAAGAGGCAGTGGCACTGGTGTCGACATTGACCCAATTTCTTTTTCTTACACTAAGGCAGCCAGCACACCTCGAACAGCCACCTTGACTGCGGGTGTGTCAGTAGGTTCCTGTTGTACATATGCTCATAATAAACTTCAGTAAACTTGAACTTGATAATAAACTTGAAGGCAAATGGGACATTGATGCATTGTTTTTTTTAACATTTATTGTACAGATACAATATATGTTATACGTTGCAGTGCTACAGAGCGTATTTTGAAGCTTCCCCCTATATTTTTGCACCTTTATATGCGTACGTGTTGTGTGGGCCTCAATGGAGTTCATGTTGTAGCAGCTGCTTTGTCTGTGTATCCCACATTGGCTTAAGCTCCTGATATCCACATACTTCTTTCACATATACAAAATAAAGTTCGATGTAGTCCTCAGTGTTACGACAAAAAAAGTAAACAATCGGATCGTGGAATTGTGTTTATTACAGTGATTCCTATGACAGTTACTGACAAGCTGACAGCATGAACTGGTCACGAGCAATAAAAACAGCGCTAAATGACTGAACGAGTGAAGGGACACAGACAACAGCGCTCAATCAGTGGTCAATCCGTCCATAGCCTCCTCTATTTTTCAAAAATAATGCAGGCTATGATCCGTCATGGCAAGGAATTGTATGTATACATAAAAAGGGGGGGGGGGCGTATAGGTTTAGGGCGGTACGAAAAAATGTACCAACAGCGTCCTCTAGACGCATTCCGTTAAGGTACCGTAACAAAGCGTATTATGCATAAAGTTCATACAACCAACTTTGATAATACTACACACGCCAGGCGACGCGAGCTTCATTTGTCATGACGCATTCGCGACTGCACCGGATGCCCTCCATATTATTCTCGTTAATCGCGCTCACTGCACCGAGGCAAAAGAAAGATCATGGGCGCAGGTGCCTTTAAAGTATCTAGACCTTGCGAGGCACTGCTGCGCGAGCCAGGGGAGCTGTCCGTGAGAACACCCCCTGGCACACACCTGCCTCGGCGGCCCCAACTTACGTACCATTCTGCTTGCAGCTTTGATCCCCCCACTGTCCCTTGGGTGCCCTGGAGTTCTTGCGCCGCCTGCTTTATTAGAATCTCAGGCGCTCTCCTGAGACTTCCCTTTGTCGGTTACATGCGCCCTACAGCTGGATCAGTACTTATAATGATAAAAAAAAACGATCTATCGTCGCGAGGATAGATCGCGGAAGCGTCTTTTGCAAGATACCGCGCCCATGCGAAGGGAATTACGGAGCGCCAACGAGGAATCTGACCACAGCTTCGAGCTCGTAACCTTGTCGAGTGACACTCCTGCAACAGGCGTGAGCGCTGAAAACCGCATACCGCCGGAAACTTCAACAGGATCATCCCTCGTTTGCATAACTGCCACCTGTACGGCCAACATGGACCACACCCACACCGTCCCGCAACACAGAATAAAGAACCAACTTATTAAGCCCAAACACACGGCTGCACGCACACATCGCGACACTACAAGCGAGACGCCATGCTGATACGCTGCTACTGTTGCCGGATTAAAACTGACTACGGTCACCAAGTCTAGCAAGCGTGTCAGGAGCTGGCAACCTTGGCGCGTAGCAACGTGGCGGCGCTCTTGCGGTTCCCGATTTCAATGCATGGGCCCTATGGGTAGCTTGTCCTCTAGAGTCAGTATAGTAAGTCTTTGGAGCTTACACAGAAGGGCGGCGTCGTTAAGTCATATGACCGACTACGCGCAAATCAGCGCAAAGCGTGCATGTGCATACAACAGACAGTGGTGATTCCGCTGGGTAAAGGCGGTCACTGCTATATATATATTCGCGAGTGTATGATTAAAGAACTCTTATTATGGGGGGAGTGCAGTGACCCCTTTTCACTTTTAGAATGCTTCACCGCAGTACATTGCTTAGGCTTCACCGCGACATATTAGTGTATTGCGAGAAAGATAATCCTAAAAAATGCCTAATTATGCAAAGTTTCTTTTGTAGCTTGCTACACCGCAATACAGCGGTGCAAAAATGCATCATGCAGTAAAGCATACTAAGAGTGGAAAGAGAAGAAAGGTGGTTAACCGAGGAGCCCGATTTTTATTCGTCATATCATAAGAAGCCAACAAATACTGACACCAAGGAAAACGTAGGGGAAATTACTTGTGCTTAATAAATAAAATAATGAAACATAAATTAGTGAAATTAAAGTGGATGAAAAAACAACTTGCCACAGGTGGGAACCGGACCCACAATCTTCGCATTTCGCATTGGTAGAGCATCGCACACGAAATGCGAAGGTCTAAACTGGAGGACTCAAGTTAATATGGAAGCACAATTTTTATTAAAGGGACAAGATGTTGCTGAGATGGTTGCAGCGCAGCTTTTTTTTTCTTCCAGGCACCTTTCCAACTTGAAGCTTCCATTGCAGTGTTTCGAACATCTTTGATCCAGCACATAGTGTATATAAAAATTGGACACTGATTGGGAACATCACCTAAATTTATGCCTATCTATAGTAAAAACATGTAGCACGACTAGACAAAGTAAAAGAAGGGGGTGGGCTGTAGCAATACTAAGTATTAAATGGTGCTTTATCCTTTCCCTTGACTTTTCTGTTTTTGTGCTTTTTATGGATCGTCGGCAGTAACCATGCGAGTGCCGAACTTGAGCTTGTTGTTTTCAAGTCTCGTGGTTGTTACTTAAAGAAGAGTGTGTTAAAGAACAAGGGCTTGGAGGCATCCGTTCACCTTGCTTGCCTCATGGTGCTGCTCCATAAGCACCGTGAGCATCCAGGCCAACTGGGAAGGGAGGTTTGTTGCAATTGCTTCTGAACTTTATTGCCACCAAACCAAGAGTGCTCTCAATGACAGCTTTTGGACAGTAGAATGCGTACACCCAGCAAAGTCTTAAGAAGGAAGCATTCAGGATGGTGCAAAATGGGATTTTAAAGCTGGCAGCATTACTGAAGGGACTTTGCCCGTCTTCCCTCTTTATGGATACACAAAGATGATTTGCTCTTTAAGAGGGATCTCTGTAAGGTGCCTGGTGGTGGTCTCGTGCTGACGATGCCCTCTCGGTGAGCGCATATTTCCCCCCTCATCTTTTAAGAGGTTCAATATATACAAGCATTTGTTTCGCAAACCAGATTTATTTCAAGGGAATTTTCCACGTCTCAATAATTTCTCTCGTCGAATTAGAGTGCTGATTGCCGTGTTATAGTTTGTTAACGAAGCTTTCCCTCAAGTCTAAATATTTTAAGGCAGTTTGTCGTGTGCATATCATGGCCACGCACGCTTATATCGCCTCCCGTTTCTCTACCATGGTTGCGCTTTAAAACCACAGCGCTGCAAGTTTGCTTCAGCGACTTTCCTTTCCGTCCCTCTTCTCCGCCCTTAAACTGGCTCTCTTAACTACTACACGCAGAGACAAAGCAACAGCGCGGGCATTAGATCCTATAGATGAGATGAATATTTACAATTATTAATAGGGTTATAATTATATTCGAGTGCTGATTGCCGTGTTATAGTTTGTTAACGAAGCTTCCCCTCAAGTCTAAATATTTTAAGGCAGTTTGTCGTGTGCATATCATGGACACGCATGCTTATATCGCCTTCCGTTTCCCTACCATGGTTGCGCTTTAAAACCACGGCGCTGCAATATTGCTTTCCTCCCCTTCCTTCTTCTCCACCCTTAAACTGGCTCTATTAACTACTACACGCAGAGACAAAGCAACTGCGCGCGCATCCGACCCCATAGATGAGATGAATACATATATTAAGAAATTTATCAGTCATAGCTCTCCTAGTATAGCCTTCTGAGTCGTTTCGTTTCTTTTTTTCTTTTTTTCTTTGAAAGAAGTCCTATTAGGGTTATTATAATTACACGAAGGTATTTCGCCCTCACCAGCAGCAGTACTTGAGATAGCTATTCTGGCGGCTAGCTTCCCACGCTATGCGTGCCGCCCTCGCACCTGTTTAAGCTTTTCCTAGACGCTAGAGCTATACTATGCCCGCGCAACTTTGAGCGATCGGAAAGCGCGTTTTCCACTCTTGGCCAGCGGAGAGGGGGGGCTTCGTTCCGGCCGCGAAGCTCTCCACATCTCTGTAAGGTGCCTGGTGGTGGTCTCGTGCTCAAGATGCCCTCTCGGTGAGCGCATATTTCCCCCCTCATCTTTTAAGAGGTTCAATACATACAAGCATTTGTCTCGCAAACCAGATTTATTTCAAGGGAATTTTCCACGTCTCAATAATTTCTCTCGTCGTATTCGAGTGCTCATTGCCGTGTTATAGTTTGTTAACGAAGCTTTCCCTCAAGTCCAAATATATTATAGCAGTTTGTCGTGTGCGTATCATGGCCAAGCACGCTTATATCGCCTTCCGTTTCTCTACCACGGTTGCACTTTAAAACCACGGCGCTGCAAGTTTGCTTCAGAGACTTTCCTTTCCTTCCCTCTTCTCCGCCCTTAAACTGGCTCTCTTCACTACTACACGCAGAGACAAAGCAACAGCGCGCGCATTAGATCCTATAGATGAGATGAATATTTACAATTATTAGTAGGGTTATAATTATATTCGAGTGCTGATTGCCGTGTTATAGTTTGTTAACGAAGCTTCCCCTCAAGTCTACATATTTTAAGGCAGTTTGTCGTGTGCATATCATGGACACACATGCTTATATCGCCTTCCGTTTCCCTACCACGGTTGCGCTTTAAAACCACGGCGCTGCAATATTGCTTTCCGGCTAGGGGCGAAGGGGGAGAAGCATTTCTCTTCTGACGTTCATTGACTGGTGTTTTTAATAAAGTTCTTCCTCCTCCTCCTCCTCCTCCCCTTCCTTCTTCTCCGCCCTTAAACTGGCTCTATTAGATCAATTTCAGATGAGATGAATTAGATCCTATAGAAGAGATGAATATTTACAATTATTATTAGGGTTATAATTATATTGGAGTGCTGATTGCCGTGTTATTATTTGTTAACGAAGCTTCCCCTCAAGTCTAAATATTTTAAGGCAGTTTTCCTAGTCTCTAAAGCCGCTCGAGTTCACTCTTCTCCTCTGGCGGCCATTTTTTCCCAAGAAATTATGCCTTCCAACAAAAGCAAAAATCGACTGTCGCGGACAACATCAGTCCCTTCCCACATAAGTATGAGGCTCGGAGCAGGAGCTATGGCGCTTGAAAGTAACCGGTGGCTTGACGAACCAACCGACTGCGCTACCTATCCGGGCAACATTGAAGGGTCACTAGTTCAAATCACATGTTATGTTCCTTTTTTTCCCCTTTTTTTCTTTCTTTTTAATGTCTTTTCCTTCATTTTATCACTGTACCGAAACCCTCCTAAAAAAAATTATATATCCTCAATTATGTGTGGCCACACATGTGCAGGTCATAAATACCAGGTTCTCTAGCCGAGTGCCATCCATGCGGTATAACCGAGCTCAGATTGGTCCACCTTGACTGTACAACTACTGCGGGACCCGCCGTGCTTGCTCAGTGGTTATGGTTTTAGACTGCTGAGCACGAGGTCGCGGGATCGGACCCCGGCCACGGCGGCCGCATTTCGATGGGGGCAAAATGCGAAAACACCCGTGTACTTAGAATTAGGTGCACGTTAAAGAACCCCAGGTGGTCGAAATTTTCGGAGTCCTCCACTACGGCGTGCATAATCAGAAAGTGGTTTTGTCACGTAAAACCCCATAATTTAATTTTTAATTTAACCCCTGCGGGGACGGTAGAGTATCCGTCTCCAGTGCAAGAGGACCGTGATTCAAATCCCGGTGCCGCGCAATTCTCCACCGGAAAATACAAAAAAAAAATACCGTTTGTTGAGAAAATTGCTCAAACAGGCCTGGAGTGCAGCCTGATCCCGGTGACCAGAACCGGTAATGCACTCTCTCACCAGAGCAGGATTGGCCACCCTGGTGCAGTACTTGGCCACAACCTCCTATATGAACAACACAATCAAAACCCGGCCCTAAGTCCCCAGCAGCTGTGAAGCAACTGACCACGGCGGTGGTCAGACCTGCGACGCAGCAGAGGGTGCTAAGAATCACTGGCCCCGGACAGGCCGCCATTGGAATATGAACCTGGCAACGTTTAACGTTAGAACGCTATCTAGTGAGGCGAGTCTAGCAGAGTTATTGGAGGAATTAGAGGATAGTAAATGCGATATAATAGGGCCCAGTGAGGTTACGAGGACAAAAGAAGCATATACAGTGCTAAAAAGCGGGCATGTACTCTGTTACCGGGGCTTAGCGGAGAGACGAGAACTAGGATTCGGATTCCTGATTAATAAGGAAATAGCTGGTAACATACAGGAATTCTATAGCAATAACGAGAGGGTGGGAGGTCTCGTTGTGAAACTTAATAAGAGGTACAAATTGAAGGTGGTACAAGTCTATGCCCCTACATGCAGTCATGATGACCAGGAAGTCGAAAGCTTTTACGAAGACGTAGAATCGGTGATGGGTAAAGTCAAAACAAAATACACTATACTGATGAGCGACTTCAATGCCAGGGTAGGCAAGAAGCAGGCTGGAGACAAGTCAGTGGGGGAATAAGGCATAGGCTCTAGGAATAGCAGAGGAGAATTACTAGTAGAGTGTGCAGAACAGAATAACATGCGGATAATGAATACCTTTTTCTGCAAGCGGGTTAGTCGAAAGTGGACGTGGAGGAGCCCGAATGGTGAGACTAGAAATGAAATCGACTTCATACTCTGCGCGAACCCTGGCATCATACAAGATGTAGACGTGCTCGGCAAGGTACGCTGCAGTGACCATAGGATGGTAAGAACTCGAATTAGCCTAGACTTGAGGAGGAAACGGAAGAAACTGGTACTCAAGAAGCCAATCAATGAGTTAGCGGTAAGAGGGAAACTAGAAGAATTCCGGATCAAGCTACAGAACAGGTATTAGGCTTTAACTCAGGAAGAGGACCTTAGTGTTGAAGCAATGAACGACAATCTCATGGGCATCATTAGGGATTCCGCAATAGAAGTCGGTGGTAACGCCGTTAGACAGGAAACCAGTAAGCTATCGCAGGAGACGAAAGATCTCATCAAGAAACGCCAATGTATGAAAGCCTCTAACCCTACAGCTAGAATAGACCTGGCACAACTTTCTCAGTTAATCAACAAGCGTAAGACAGCGGACATCAGGAACTATAATATGGATAGAATTGCACAGGCTCTAAGGAACGGAGCAAGCCTAAAAACAGTGAAGAAGAAACTAGTAATAGGCAAGAATCAGATGTGTGCGTTAAGAGACAAAGCCGGCAATATCGTTACTAATATGGATGAGATAGTTCAAGTGGCTGAGGAGTTCTATAGAGATTTATACAGTACCAGTGGCACCCACGACGATAGTGGAAGAGACAGTAGCCTAGAGGAATTCGAAATCCCACAGGTAACGCCAGAAGAAGTAAAGAAAGCCTTAGGAGCTATGCAAGGCGGGAAGGCAGCAAGGGAGGATCAGGTAACAGCAGATTTGTTGAAGGATGGTTGTCAGATTGTTCTAGAGAAACTGGCCACCCTGTATAGGCAATGCCTCATAACCTCGAGCGTACCGGAATCTTGGAAGAACGCTAACATAATCCTAATCCATAAGAAAGGGGACGCCAAAGACTTGAAAAATTATAGACCGATCAGCTTACTGTCCCTTCCCAGTTGAAAAACACAACAGGAAATTTGAACAGTCTGTCGTATTTTGGGACGTTGTTTCTGTAGTTCTGTTGCCTGTAGTTCTGTTGCCTGTAGTTCTGTTGTCTGTAGTTCTGTTGTCTGTAGTTCTGTTGTCTGTAGTGTGACGTCCTGTAGTAGAAAGTTCTGTAGTTCTTGATCAATATTTAATTAAAAATTGACAGAGACGTCCGTAAGGTTATGTAAATTTGTTAGTACAAAAAAGAAAAACATAAAAGTAAAAAAAAAAAATTAAAAAAAACGTCTTCGCCTAGGATTCGAACATGTGACCTCACGATTCCCAGCCCGGCCTCTTACCACTGCACCACCGCTGACATGCTTTTCAAGTGTACGTTTTGGCTATGTGAATAGTACGACGTGCTGATGCGCTGATGTTTACATTTGCATTTTGAGAGCCAAGGTCCGCTATCACTCCACGGCGTCAAGTGCCGCATTTCTAGAAGCGCAAGCGTGTTCGTATCATCGACAAGTACATCGTGCAGTGCTAGAACATCGATTTTGATGTACGATATCCATATCAAATAAGGAATTCAGAAATAGGCAACGTTGACTTTTAGGGTTATTACTGCTAGTTTCGACAGTAGTCTCTCGTTCTTTACACTTTTGAGCGCGCATATAATTCGTGTGTTCAATGCAAAATAGCTACATAAACATTCGTGGATGAGAGTTCTTTCTGACAGCGTACTGGCTTCTCACGGCAGCACTGTACCAGATTAATGAGACACGAGCGAGACAGCTTTTCACGCAACTTTGTGGAACAACCCAAATCTTCTTTTCTGTTTCACATAAAGCTTGTGAAATATTCCTGGGAAATTAACTAATGTGTCAGTGTAACAGCACATGTAAGTCCACAGGCCTGTGTGCCACATCTTACCAAAAAAAAAAACGGATACGCAGCCATTCCCGCAGATGATATGATTTTGATCAGCGGCCGATTTTGAAGGGGCCGGTAGGGCGTTGCTGGTGCCGCGTCGTCACGGCACAATTATAACTATTCGCCACGTCGACTTTATTACCGGTGTCGGTGCCATCAGCATTGCCGGCTTCAGAGAAGCGCGATTGAATACCGCGCAAGAGAAAAGTACAGTGTACACCACCGATGCGAAAACATACAATTTTAAAGGACCGCGACGGAAAGCGCTTCTGTTGCGACTTCGGAACTCTTGGCCGTCGCCACCGAATGTTTCTGCTGCGACGTCAGAATTGGTGCCGTAACGTCGGAATCGCTGTCAGGATATAACACTGTTGTTCCGACTTCAGAACTCTTGTTGTCGCGACAGAATGCTTCTGTTGCGAAATCAGAATTTCTGTCGTAATGTCAGAAATGTCTCCCAATTAAGAAATGTCAACAATTTCTGTCGTACAACAGAATTTCTGTAGTTGCGACAGGAATTCCTTTTGTCTTTTTCAACAAGGCACTACAGAAGCTTGTCGCATCACACAATTTTGAGTGCACTTCTGTTGTCATCATTGGGTACATGTTGCGGCGATAGGTTTCCGTTGTGGAACAGTTCTCTGTAGTACAACAGAAGTTTGTCCATTACTTCAGGAACACTTCTGTTATGACAACTGGGGGCCTGTTACAATGATAGGCTTCTGTCGTACAACAACATTTTTCTGTAGTACAACAGAAGTTGGTCGCATTACTTCAGGAACACTTCTGTTGTGACAATTGGGGGCCTGTTGCCACAATAGGTTTCTGTAGTATTTCAACAGCTCTCTGTAGCACTACAGAAGTTTTTCGGGTTACTTCAGGAACATTTCTGTTGGGACAACAGGGTGCCTGTAGTGATGACAATTTTTTCTGTAGTACTACAAAAATCTGTTGTAGAGCTTCAGCTTTCTGTTGTAACAACAGACATACGACAGACTGTACTTCTGTAGTAGCAACAACAAATGTCTGTTGTACATCAGAAAAGTCTGTCGCTCCATCAGGAATCTGTAGTTACTACAGAAAAATCCTGTTGTACAACAGAAATTTCTGTAGTACTACAAAAATCTGTTGTAGAGCTTCAGCTTTCTGTTGTAACAACAGACATACGACAGACTGTACTTCTGTAGTAGCAACAACAAATGTCTGTTGTACATCAGAAAAGTCTGTCGCTCCATCAGGAATCTGTAGTTACTACAGAAAAATCCTGTTGTACAACAGGAATTTCTGTAGTACTGAACACAACCTCTGTTGTCATTTTCAACTGGGTTGCCTACAAAGTATTTACTAAGGTAATGGCAAATAGAATCAGGAACACCTTAGACTTCTGTCAACCAAAGGACCAGGCAGGATTCCGTAAAGGCTACTCAACAATAGAGCATATTCACACTATCAATCAAGTGATAGAGAAATGTGCAGAATATAACCAACCCTTATATATAGCTTTCATTGATTACGAGAAAGCGTTTGATTCAGTCGAAACCTCAGCAGTCATGGAGGCATTACGGAATCAGCGTGTACATGAGCCATATGAAAAAATACTGGAAGATATCTATAGCGGCTCCACAGCCACCGTAGTCCTCCACAAAGAAAGCAACAAAATCCCTATAAAGAAAGGCGTCAGACAGGGAGATACGATATCTCCACTGCTATTCACAGCATGTTTACAGGAGGTATTCAGAGGCCTGGAGTGGGAAGAATTGGGGATAAAAGTTGATGGAGAATACCTTAGCAACTTGCGATTCGCTGATAATATTGCCTTGCTTAGTAACTCAGGAGACCAATTGCAATGCATGCTCAGTGACCAGGGGAGGCAAAGCAGAAGGGTTGGTCTGAAAATTAATCTGCAGAAAACTAAAGTATTGTTTAACAGTCTCGGAAGAGAACAGCAGTTTACGATAGGCAGCGAAGCACTGGAAGTGGTAAGGGAATACATCTACTTAGGGCAGGTAGGAATCATGAGACTGAAATAACCAGAAGAATAAGAATGGGTTGGGGTGCGTTTGGCAGGCATTCTCAAATCATGACCAGCAGGTTGCCACTATCCCTCAAAAGAAAAGTGTATAACAGCTGTGTGTAACCAGTACTCACATATGGGGCAGAAACCTGGAGGCTTACGAAAAGGGTTCTGCTGAAATTGAGGACGACGCAACGAGCTATGGAAAGATGAATGATGGGTGTAACGTTAAGGGATAAGAAAAGAGCAGATTGGGTGAGGCAACAAACGCGGGTAAACGACATCTTAGTTGAAATCAAGAAAAAGAAATGGGCATGGCACGGACATGCAATGAGGAAGGAAGATAACCCATGGTCACTAAGGGTTACGGACTGGATTCCAAGGGAAGGGAAGCGTAGCAGGGGGCGGCAGAAAGTTAGTTGGGCGGATGACATTAAGACGTTTGCAGGGACAACATGGCCACAATTAGTACATGACCGGGGTAGTTTGAGAAGTATGGGAGAGGCCTTCGCCCTGCAGTGGGCGTAACTAGGCTGATGATGATGATGATGATGTTTCAGAGGTCGTTACATTGCAACAGTGTTGGGTGTTTAGTAGCTTGTCTTTGCCCACTGTTCATAACCTGTTCCTTCCCCCGTGCCCCTGTGAAGTCCCTACTTTTTGGACACAATGTGCTCTCCATGCATGCATGCATTTTTAGCTTGTAAAGACGTCTATTACCCCTTGCCTCAAGCTGGTCCTTGCTGATGTCACCCAAGAAGGCATTGGGGAGTATGGCAATGTACACTTACAAAACACTGTTAATACCAGTGAAACCAAATTAATGGAGCTGCTGTTCTTTTTTTGTCCACTCCATCCTTGTTATTTACAATGAGCAATGTCCGAACAGAAGGCATATGTAGTTGGTCGTGCATAGCCTGCGCACTAAGACTTGTTGGCATGTTGTGACCTTAGCACAGTGTTTATATGTAAAAACCTTCTCATGTGTTGATGACTTCCTTCTCTTTATCATACTTTGCCTGATGGTGCCAGCAAGTGGGTCAACCAGATGTTCAACAGGCTTCCACTAGTTTTCCCAGAGTCTCCTTCACCAGGGTGCTGCTCATCGATATCGGTTTTCTTGACCTTGAACTGCACTTCAACCATGGCCACATCTGCTAGCCTATAGCACGGGATCAAAAAAGTACTATACATCATGTTGCTCCAAACTCGTGACATGTGCTACAAGGCCTTGAGGAACACCTTCATTTATTTACGCCCTCATCATACTGTACGAAGCTTCGCAAGATAAGTGCGAGAATTAACATCTGCTGGTTTTTCAGTGTTATTCTTGTCCAGCTTGCTGAAAGCTATCCTGAGTGTTTCAAAAGCAAACGACCGCTGCTGGACAAGAAGTGCTTAAAACAAGGGTAGCTTTAAGCACATATGTCACACGAAATGAAAAAGGCCACTGAGTATGCAGGCGGTTTATTTCATATCCAACAAGCTTGGTTCTCCCTTTGCTAGTGAGTCAACTCAGCTTGCCCCGAATACATGACCTGTGACAAACTATGTGCCAGATGCTGTGTCCCCTGCAAAGCTGAAGATGTGTACGAGATCCTGACACCCTGCAGCGGCTTCTACTGTGGGCAAACAGGCTACTATAAAAACGACTGCCTTTACTTATATGCTAATAACATGAAAACGGGCAGAAATTTGGCTATTCATTGGGCCCATCTGCAGGTGTAAGCCACTCTTCCACCAGATGTGTGTTGTTCACAGAAACTGGAGCTATACAAATGCAGATGAAAACAATGATGTTTGAAAGTAGTAGAGTTGAACTATATTCTGCACAAGCAGTGCTATCTGCAGCGCTGGTACCTTATAGCCACAATTCATGGCTGCACCACCATGCAAAGGCACTATTCTTGAATTATTAACTTCTATTATATTTATGGTGGCCATACATTGCAATTACATATCATCCACATTGTGCGCAATATGGTTAAATGTCAATTATGAATGCCATTCCTAATCTGAAATGCAACAAAAGAGCAAATATATGCAACAAATTGCAATTCAAAGAGACAAAACACAACCAGTGCACAGGATAAGTGACAGACTTCCTTTTATTGAAAAAGAAATGTTTTTAATCTACATAAATGACATTGTCGAACTAATTACATCACCCATAAAACTATTTGCTGATGACTGTGTGATTTACAGGGAAATTACCACTGGAGATGACATAGATGCATAGCAAACAGATTTAGATAAGGTAGCGATCTGGTGTAAAAAATGAAACAATAATTTAAATATAAAAAAGTCCTGTAGCGTAAGTTTTTCCAGAAAATTATCCAAATTTCAGCACCGATGTAACATCAATGGCACGCTTATCGACATACAGTCGGAATATAAATACGTAGGAGTCTATTTTACCAAATCACTCACTTGGCATAAACAGATTGACACTGTCCTAGCAAAAGCTAGTAGGATGTTACATTTTATTCGCAGAAATTTTAAACAGGCAATACGCGAAGTTAAAGAAATTTTATACTTCTTACATGTGAGAACAATACATGATTATGCTTGTGTAATATGGGATCCCTATCAAGATTACCTCATTAATAGACTGGAAAATCTACAGAACCAAGCAGTAAGGTTTGTTTGCAATAATTACAGCCAGTACTCTAGCGTTTCCGAAATGAAGGCCACTTTAGGATGGGATCTACAACATATGCGTAGGCAGAAGTTAAGGCTTAAACTATTGCACCAAATACATAATAATCAGACAGGTATTAATCGCTATAACTATCTCCTGGAACCAGATTATATATCGACTCGCTGTGATAACAACAAAAAGATCTCAGCCTATAACTGCAGAACAAACTTTTTTCCCCAAATCAATTAGACAATGGAACAGTTTATCAAATGATATAGTAAATGTGTCAAATAACGAACTATTCTATTCAATGCCGGGACGGCGCTCTTGTACAACAAATGTATGTGTAATATATCTTGGAACCTGCTTGTTTCACGTTACTTGTATGCCTTTCTCTAATAGCTATTGCAGTGCTTCTGTTTGTAAGTATATCTGTCCAAAAGCTTCTCTGTATTACTGGTTATATTTTGTTCCCCCCTACGTAATGCCTTTATGGCGATGTAGGTACTCTGCAAATAAATAAATGAAATAAATAAATGCCACCAGCAGTGGGTAGCAATCTTTCAAGCTTGGGTAACAGAGGCAAAACTTAGCAAAATGCTACAATCACGCTGTAAAACGGCCTTGGACACAAAAAAACGATATCATATTGTACAGAATGAAAAGGCAAGACTCCATCTAAGAACAGTCTATGGCACCACATACTTTAAATGGTGTAAAAAATGTTGGCATGCCCTACCCATAAAAAAAGCAACAAACACAGCAAACACGCCTTAAAATGCAATGTGCAGAGTCTGACACCAAGAAAAAACAACCCAAAAAGGTTTCGCTAAGTCTTTCAACGATTAAAATTGTCAAACTGTCTCATCACTTCTTAATGTGCCTGCACAGCTGAAAAGGAAGGAAAGCCCAATAGCAGGGCTGCAGAAAATGTCACCGAATAAGTAAACTTTGCTTACAAACGATACCTGTGGTTTAGTTGTGGTCTGTGTATAAACTAATTGTGTATAAACTTTTCTTGTTTAGAATGGTTTAACGGATAGGGGAAAAATGACCATGAGAGCACCAGGTGTATGCATAGGCTATGCACAACAAGCCACTGCTTTCTTACTTTTTTTTCGCTCTACTACTATTCATGAGTATTTAAGTGCCTTAATAGCACTGCTAACATCCTACTGCAAAACACAAAATTGGGCAACTTGTGGCACAAAGAAAATTGCAGTTTCACTCATAATGGGAAACAATGATGCAGTAGCGAGTGAAATATGCGCAGGAACCTTACTTCATGCAGTGTTTGTTGAAGTGAACACTTGCCAATGCAAGTCGGTAATCTCCTTAAAAAAGCAAATAAGAGTCGTATTTATTTGTGGGAGTTGTGCCTCACAGTGTTAAAGTGCAAAGACTCGGCTTTTCTTCCTCCTCTTTCATATCCGGACTTAGCCACTGATCTACACCAAAACAACCCTTTAGCTTCTTACTGCTGAATTCGTTTTGGTTTTCTCAAATCTATATTTCAGCTAGCCATTGCTAGGTCTCGCGCTTTGCTTGAGGAAAACAAGACACCAACAGCTCCATCCAGTAAATCTGAGAAGCCAAGCACTAGAAGAAGATTAATGAAGGTGCAACCAATCATTGTCATCACATGTAAGAAGAAAATTTAACATAGGACTGCCTTCACAAGTGGGAAGGTGATGTGTAAGAACTTGAAGGTGTGGATGCCAGCTCTATATACAGTACGCAGACATTGAGCAAGTGTTAGCCAATCATGGCACCTGTTGGCTAGATCACGCTCTCCGGGATCAGTATTCACCGCGACTGAACCTTCAGCAGAGTGGCTGAAATGTAGAATTGTGGACTGCCACTCTTTTGATCGTATGTTTGAATCCTCGCAGCACAATGAGAACTTTATTTGCAATATTCTAGCAAGAAATTCGGGAATTCCAGTGAAAACACCAGTAACATCCGAACAACCAGGGGAGTTAGCCCATAGCAGCTATTGCTGTAAAAAAGAAGACTGGCATAAGCACAAGAATTGAGATGGGCATACTACATGCCTTTGTTCTGGTAGTGGTCCACTACTTTCGTGCTACAGTTAATGACCTCCACCGTCACTGGACATAATAAGAGTTCTTTAATTATACACTCGCGCACCCGCCGCCTCTCAGGTCCGCCAAGTTGACATACTATGCTGGCTGATAGCGGCCCCCTCCCACATTTAGTATGCTTCACCGCGTAACTAAAGTGTACTGCAGTGAAGAAGCCGTATATTTGCATTGAGTGAATAAACAAATGGTTTTTACAAGAGTACAGAAATAAACGCGCACCATGCATTATTCTACCACACGAAAGAGCGTCGCAACATACGGTAGCTGATTCACACAAGCCGTGTGGCCCACATACAGTCGTAAAAGGTATAATGGGTAACTCAAAATTTCAGATACACATATGTGTTTATGTTTACGTTCGCACTCCTTGCGCAATAAGACTCCCAGAACTTCCACAAGAGAAAGAAATTTACAACAAACAAACGCAAAGAAGACTATATTTATTATTTATTTTTATTTCAGAATACTGCAGGCCAACAGTTATGGCCCATGCAGGAGGGGCTGTACAAGGCATGTAAATACACTGTGACATAAAAAAAGAAAAAGAAAGAACGGCAGTTTAACAGATTGCCGCTAATAGATAAGCAGAAAAATATATATACACATGTGCACATTCATGCATATATATACGCATACGCACATATACAGCACTCATTCACTCAAACAAATGCTCTTCTAGAGCTTTAACAAAATTAGGGGACTGGAAGATGGCCCCTGGAGACAGTTCCAGTCGGAAACGGTCCTCGGGAAAAAACTGTGTTTGAATGTTTCAGTTCTTGCAAAAATTGGTTCCAGTAAATGACTTCCTGCGTGGCGTGTTCGTCTAGACGATAACCGTTTATGTTCTGTGGGATGCGAAATGTTTAGTTTATGTGCTAAAAGGTTATGCAGGAACAACAAACGGGACATTTTCCTACGTACTTGAAGCAGTTGCATGTTATTTGTGTTCATTAGTGTCGTAGGTGAATCAAGCCTTCTGTATTTGTTATAAATAAACCTAATCGCTTTCCTTTGCACCATCTCAAGCTGGTAAATGTCCTTCTTTATGAACGGGTCCCATAAGACCGACGCGTACTCTAATTTTGATCTGATGAATGTTATGTATGCAAGACGTTTAAGCTTACTTGGAGCGCCTCTAAGCTTCCGCCTCAGAAAGCACAGCTTGGAAAATGATTAGGAACAAATGTCTGCAATATGCGCAGACCAGGTTAAATCGTTTGTTATTGTAACCCCTAAGTATTTATGATGTGTGACCTCCATAATAGAATGATTTAAAAGGCTGTAAGAGACAGGAGAAACCTGTTTTTTGCGCGAAATTCGCAAGAGGACAGTTTTATCTAGGTTAAGTTGCATATTCCATTTAAGGCACCATTGATGAACAGCTAATAGTGAGTTTTCTAAGAGGTAATGATCATTACGCTCGTTCATGATCCTGAAGAGAATGCAGTGATCTGCAAAAAGCTTGACAGAGACATTTTCGGAAATAGCAGCCGGCAAATCATTAATATAAATTAAGAAGAGCAGCGGGCCTAAAACGCTGCCTTAGGGTACACCTGATGTAAATGGAAGCACTTCAGATTTACAACCATTAACCTCTACGAACTGTGTCCTGTGTTTTAAATAAACATTAATCCAATTAACAAAATAAGTAGGGACGCCAATACTTTCCAGTTTATAAATGAGTTTACTGTGGAGAATTGTGTCAAATGCCTTGCGGAAATCTAAAATAAGTACATCAATCTGCCCTGATTTATCAAGCACCACAGAAACATCATGAATTGTTGTAACTAACTGTGTCACAGTGGACATTTCTTTCCGAAAGCCATGTTGTGCAGGTGATAAAATGTTATTTTCAGCAAGATAGGAGTTAAGATAACCCGATACTATGTGTTCAAGCAGCTTGCAACAAGAGGAAGTGATTGAGATTGGTCGATAATTAGAAATGGTTAGCTTGTCCCCTTTTTTTAGAATTGGCACAACGCGGGCCATCCTCCAGTCCTCCGGCACATCTCCCGAAAGTAACGAGACTTGAAAGATCCTCGTTAAGAAAACAGATACATGTGCTGCAAAACGCTTCAGAAAGGCATTTGGAAGCCCATCGGGACCCGCGGATTTTTTATCTGCGAGTTTACGCAGCATAGATACAACACCGTTCACAGAGATAGTTGGTACGTCACCAGGATCTTCAACTGGAATTCTAGCTGTGGTTGCCCGTTCCATAAGGAACACGCTTTGAAAATACGAGTTAAAACCTTGCGCTATGATCGTGGAGTTGGTTACAACGCTGTTATTACCTCGAATTTTGGTCAAGTGGTCAGTCCTGCGACCTAGAAAATTCCAAAATTTTGGGGGATCACTTCCGATAAAATCTGGGAGCGTCGTGTCAAAATACCGGGACTTTCCTAGTTTTAACTTATAGGCAAGTTCCTCTTTTAGAACCTGGAACTGTTGCGGACAAGGTATTTTTTTCTTCCTACAGCGCCTTACTTTACGTTTCATTTGAATATTTTCACGACTTATCCAAGGACTGCGGCGATTAATACAAACCTTTCTAAGGGGAACAAAATGTTCAATAGTATACTGTACTGTATTCTTAAAGTGCTGCCATAAACTATGAAGGTCATTGCTGCAAGGGTTATCTAACTGTGATTGTAAAGAGTCGATGATTGCGTTATCGTCAGCGCGTGCGTAGTCCTTGATCAGTTTAACTGGTCGCATCCCGGCAACAACTGACGAAACACAACAGAAGAACAACAGGCGATGGTCCGAGATTCCAGCTTCAACACTAAGCACTCCATCAAAAAAGGTTTGACTAACAAAGAAAAGGTCTAAGACAGATGTCTCTCTGGTGTATGCATGAACGGTTTGCTCAAGGTTTAAAGAAAACATCAGATCAAGAATAATATCACATGAGGCAGACAGGCCATAACACGGTTTATCCCTATCAATAGCAGGGAAATTAAAATCACCGGTAATAATTAAGTTCCGGTCTTGGTAAGGCAGTAAGCGGTCAAATAAACTATACATGAAAGAATCCGCTGCATCAGGTGCACTATACACAGCACAAAGAAAAAAAGTGAGACCATGCGCAGTAACGTACAACAACAAACTTTCATGCTGATCAATTTGTTCAAGCAGCGTTACGCTTACTGCACGTTTCGCAATCACAGCAACGCCTCCACCACGTGAGCCGCGATCGCGTCTGTATATGACGTAGTCTGGTGGCACAATTTCTTCGTCAAGAATACCGCTATGTAACCATGTCTCAGAAATCACCAGTAGGTGAGGATCGTAAGAAATAAGCAGAACTTCAAGGCTATCTATTTTGTTTACAATGCATCCAGCATTCAGGGATATCACACGTAACTGGCACGTATCTGGCGATGGGGTCGTCTTGACGTCACGACAACTACCGGCATTATTATTAATCAAAGGCGGTTTATGCTTTGCTTGATTGGAAGAACCATGGGCGTAAAAAAAGACAGTGATTCTGAACCTGTGGCGTGTCAAGTACTAGAAGCATTGGCGCGTTTCCTTCGCGGACGACCTGCATTTTTCCCCGGTTGTGAGGCTTTCGTTTACACCGCTCTCATAGCTGTGATCAGTACCGCGTGAAGCGGCTTCAGGTACATTAAACCTTTGATTTTTCCTTTCGTCCAACGCGTAGACCTCTTTGGTAATGACTAATTTATCATACTTAAGGTACACTTTATCCTCAGGCTCCTTATCTTTAGCAGTAGCCCAGAGCAGCTTTCTAATTGTTCTTAGCCTAGGTGAGAAGACTTCCGAAATGTACGTTTGAGTTCCCTTCAGCTTCGAAGCATTTCTGAGAAGTTCCGCTTTTTCAGTGAAGTCAAAAAACCTTATAATCACCGGACGCACTTTCCCTGCCGCTTTTCTTCCTAGGCGGTGTAAGCTTTCTAGGCTCTCTACTTTTATTTCAAGTTTACGTTCAAAAATTTCCGTTAGAATATGTTCCTTAAGACTATTAACTGTCTCTGCTTCAGACTGCTGAATCCCATACACGAACAGATTGTTTCATCGAGAATAATTTTTAATGTTGTCCACATTTCTCCTTAGTGAAGCAATCTCTTCGTTTAGTTCCACAAGCGTTTGCTCGCATGTCCCCATCCTTTTAGCTGTCTCTGAAAGCACTTCCAGTTTACCTTCAATGGAAGACAATCACACGTTTGTCGAGGTAATGTGCGAGTCTAGCTTAACTCCGATAGCCTTTAGTTCACATGAAGAAGCTTTTTGATTTTGGAGAATTTCTTCGAGTTGATCTGCTATCCCTGGGCCTGGATTAAGCTCAACGTCCCCGCCTAACAACAGTGCAAGTAGACAAAATGAGTCAAAACACTCAGCGAAACATTCAAGCAAGACGCCTGGGCAAGGCAGCACGACCAAACAGAGGGAATCACTTTTAAATTCACAGGAATTACGATATCTACTAACCTGCATGAAAAAGACGAACAGGTTTAGCCGTGACTGCATCCCTCGGGTGCTACCTTGCCCACTGGCGAAGAAATCTTGAGGAGTGGTTTCCGAGAAATTTGATGATGTCGATGTTACTTGGGATAGCCATGGCGAATGCCGACAACGTTCAGTGCAGCAGCCATCGGTGTCGTTGCGAAATCCAGTGTTGGCATGGAAGAGCTTCGTCACTGGCACATGGTGATGTCATTCGTTCCACGGCGCAGCACGCCGACCATCGAAGGGATGAAAAGAAGCAGTGTCGATGCACGAGGCAAAGAATTTCATGAAAAAGACGAACAGGTTTAGCCGTGACTGCATCCCTCGGGTGCTGCCTTGCCCAATTTTCAACTCGGCTGTCACGCAAATGACATATAGCGTGGAAAAACGTGAACATGCTGTGTGTTAGCGTCGTAAACTTCATACTAGGCAAGGAGCTAGCACACCACAGTCCCGCGACAGCCGCTAATGAGACCAAGACGGGAGCACATGTCTGTGAACGCGCAAATCCTACGCCACTCTGCTCCTCCGCCACCCCCGCTGAACGGGTGCGCCACTCGTTTCAAGCACAGCACACCAAACACACATTCAGCGCTGAACAGTGGGCGGTCGACGCAGTTGCATTTAGATGACTTGCAACGAGCAGCACATCCCTCATTGTCCGTCAAGCAAAGTCGGACACGGCGACACCACATTGCGGTTCGCAGAACTTCGCTGCCGAGGCGCTAGGCCACTTCGATATTTCAATTGTCACCACCGCCAGGTTCTCAAAAAAGCAAGGGTCACACAACGCAGATTCTGTAGTGCCAGAGCTCACCGAGGCCAAAGCCGCACTGCCCCACCGCCACTACTCACGGCTTTCCGCCAAGCAACACAGGACCTACAACCACCACACAAGCAACGCACGCACTATTACATGACCAATGTTGAACAACGCGCGGTCCAGAGAACGATCACGCCGAGGACGAACGCGCCACGGCGTCGCTCGGCGCCAGCATCGCGCCTTCTCAAAAATCCCTAAACGATGCTGTCCCTAGATACCTAGGATCAGGTCACGTGAGGGATTTTCGTACGACAAATAGACGCACGCGAAATAGACGCACGCCAAACTAGGGTGGCTAGAATGGGGACAGGCCCGTCCAACTCTAGCCACCCTAGCCAAACTTCCGGCCTCCCAGTGTTTCCAGCACAGAATGAGATGTCCGACAAATTTGGATTGGACCGCCGAAGTGCCGCCGGCGTTGCACAGTGGCGTGCAACGCCGGCGGCCGACGGTAACCGCACTTATAACACGTCGTTTGGCATTTTATGCACTTTTAGACAAAAAGATCTAGAAAAGTTCTTGAGTTAGACATTCTGAATGTGTTTACCAAAACAGACTCTAGTGGCGCCAGTAGTGGGTTATGCCGCAGATAGAATATATACTAGCATATTACAGGTGCTGAGGTTATGTTTAGAAAAAATTCTATTTTCAGTCTTACCACAGACGAAGACGTCTATAGCCGTTTGTAGCCGTTTCAAGAAGTTTCTAAGATGTTCTGTGTTTCATGGCTATGAGCCCAAAGCTAATAAGCCGCCCTTGAAATGCAGTTCTGCACACTCTAAGCTCATAAAAAGAAGTAGCATACGTTCTTTCTTGTCATGCGCTCTATCTAAGTCATGTGCTCACTTGCTGGATGAAGGCCTTAGTAAGCAGGTGGCTCGTCTGGAAGCAGCGTACTATCCGAGACAAATCATTATCTCGGTTGCTGAAGGCCTGCATCGTCAAAGGAAACTAACTTCACGCATGAGCGATGAGCAGAGAGCCGATGACGAAAGAGAGAGGAAAGAAGAAAGGGACAAACTAAAGGTAGCTGTAATTCCCTACTTTCATAAGGTTTCCCACAAACTAAAAAAGCTTGGGCGACGTTCTGGTGTTAACGTTGTTTTTACAGCACCTAACACTCTCGAGGTTGAGTGTGTTGAGCTGTCCCATGAGAAAACGAAAGCCTGGTTGCGCTACTGCGCAACAAGATCCTTTTGTTACATGCACTCGCAACGTGGTGCATAAGATTCTATTTTCGTGTGGGAAGTACTACGTGGGACAGACGGGCAGACCTTTAAACGTGCGTCTGGCGGAGCATAGTAACAAAGTGGAGAGCATCGCAATAGATAGGCATCTGGCTGCATATTGTAGAAAATGTGACACGAAGGCACCATGCTTCCCTCTCCTGAAAAAAACGTTTGTTGTCTATCGCCACAGGAATAAGATTACGAGGGAAATTGTCGAAGAAGCTGAGATAGCCAGAGCAGGTGACGATTGCGTTAGCACGCCGTCTATGCTTTTATCAAAGAAAGAGCTTGAATTTTCGGGTATAGTATTCACATGACTGCTTTCCGTCCTTCCCTTCAGTGTGTCTATTGCAGTGGCGTCCCAGTGAGAATATATATGCTCACCAGCTGCAATAAATCAATTGTTGAAAGTTGGCGCTCGTCCCGTGTTCCTGCTTGTCCCTGTGTCTTTCTTGCGCTATGTATCCCAGTTTCAACAGAACAGGTATTCGGCTTTAACTCAGGAAGAGGACCTTAGTATTGAAACAATGAACGCAAATCTTACGGACATCATTAAGGAGGGTGCAATAGAAATCGATGGTAACTCCGTTAGACAGGATACCAGTAAGCTATCGCAGGAGACGAAAGATCTCATCAAGAAACGCCAATGTATGAAAGCCTCTATCCCTACAGCTAGAATAGAACTGGCAGAACTTTCGAAGTTAATCAAGAAGCGTAAGACAGCTGACATAAGGAAGTATAGTATGGATAAAATTGCACATGCTCTCAGTAACGGAGGAAGTCAAAAAGCAGTGAAGAAGACACCAGGTATTGGCAAGAATCAGATGTATGCGTTAAGAGACAAAGCCGGCAATATCATAACTAATATGGATGAGATAGTTCAATTGGCAGAGGAGTTCTATAGTGATTTATACAGCACCAGTGACACCCACAATGACAATTGAAGAGATAATAGTCTAGAGGGATTCGAAATCCCACAGGTAATGCCGAAAGAAGTAAAGAAAGCCTTGGGAGCTATGCAAAGGCGGAAGGCAGCTGGGGAGGACAGGTAACAAAGGATTTGTTGAAGGATGGTGGGCAGATTGTTTTAGAAAAACTGGCCACCCTGTATACACAATGCCTCATGACCTCGAGCGTACCGGAATCTTGGAAAAACGCTAACATAATCATAATCCATAAGAAAGGGGACGCCAAAGACTTGAAAAATTATAGACCGATCAGCTTACTGTTCATTGCCTACAAAGTATAAACTAAGGTAATCACAAATAGAATCAGGAACACCTTAGACTTCTGTCAACCAAAGGACCACGCAGGATTCCGTAAAGGCTACTCAACAATAGACCATATTCACACTATCAATCAGGTGATAGAGAAATGTGCGGAATATAACCAACCGTTATATATCGCTTTCACTCATTACGAGAAAGCGTTTGATTCAGTCGAAACCTCAGCAGTCATGGAGGCATTACGAAATCAGGGTGTAGACGAGCCGTATGTAAACATACTGAAAGATTACTATAGCGGCTCAACAGCCACCGTAGTCCTCCATAACGAAAGCAACAAAATGCCAATAAAGAAAGGAGTCAGGCAGGGAGTCTCCAATGCTATTCACAGCGTGTTTACAGGAGGTATTCAGAGACCTGGATTGGGAAGAATTGGGGATAAGATTTAATGGAGAATACCTTAGTAACTTACGATTCGCTGATGATATTGCCTTGC